>NW_007248102.1:126048-167880 GCF_000164805.1 Carlito syrichta
AGAGGTGGGTGCCTGCTTTTGAAGGCATTTGAATGATTCTATCTAAAAAACATTCTTATGTTTTTCTCACTAAAATAAAATGGTCAAAGATAAAGGATTATTAAAGAGTTCTTTGTTTGTAAGTTACATTAAAAAGTGCAATGTGGAGCTGGGCATGGTGGTTCACACCTGTATTCCCAGCTACTTGGAAGACTGAGGTGGCAGGATTGCTTGAGCCTAGGAGTTCAAGCCTGCAGTAAGCTATGATTGTATCTGTGAATAGCCACTGTACTACAGCCTGGGCAACATAGTGAGATCCCCATCTCATTAAAAAAAAAAAAAGAACAATGTGAATAGACATAGGTTGTATAGCTATATTAAAATTTTTCCTTTTTGATAAATTTTGCATAAATATAACACATGTACAGAAAAGTGCACAAATCAAAAGTATACAGTTACATGTCTGTCAGCATTTTTATTTATTTATTTTGATGTCTAACTTAATTGTATTGTGTTCTATATGACACCAGTCCTTGAACATTTGTTGAGACTTGCCTTATTGCCCCAGAGCATCATCAAGTATGCTTGAAAACAATAGGTATCATACAGTCATTGATTATTCTGTTCAGATCTTCATATTCTTACCAACTTATGTCAGCTTGGAATAACAATTTCTGACTGAAGTATGTTAAATCACCACAATTCTCTTCTTCACTTTTTTAGCAGCCTGTATAGAATTTGGCCATCTATAAAGGCTACAGTGATCATCAATCTAAGGCAAGCCAATAATGGATATTCTTATTGCACAACCATCTTCATGCATGTGTATTCCCTTTCTTTCCTCTTCTTGCAGGTGTTCCTTTTGATCCAAAGTGAGAAGATGAAAAATGATTATGTTTACCTCAGTTGGTTAGCTCGGTGCTGTAAGTCTTCTTTTAAATGCTACAAGAAGAATATTTTTTTTCTTTCCTATTGCATAATCTGTTTGGAAATTCCATTGAGAGTTTTCTAATTTTATTTTGTATTTTGTTCTGTAGAATAAGCAAACATAGAAATTAAGGCTTGTTAATGCTACTCAGTAAGGTCACCATCTAAATGTGTTATGTAAATTTATCCTGTGATTAGTTGTACTGTACAACATTGACCTAGCACTTATAGTCCTGAAAGATGTCAAGTTCTTCCTTTAGCCTTGCTAAGGTTTCCAGAGTTTTAGTTTACAGTGTTGCTTATGAAATTATATTGCTACACTATTTTATCTTTTTTCACTATGGTTCAGGCCTGAAAAGTGGCAAAATGTCCAAAATGTAATTTCTTAGTACATTATAAGTCTTATACTCTATCTCTCACTCACTATCTTTTCTTCTTTTTTTCACTCAGATTTAAACGTTCAGTGAGTTTGTATAGTCACAGGAAAATTTTAGCAATCAGATATTCTTAGTGAGACTGAAAGTATGAGTAGGGCTGAATAAAGAGTACGTATCCTCTTTTAAGCAGATGAGTTAAGTGGGAACTACTACATACATGAAATGGGAACTACTACACATAAAAAACATAATTTTGTGACTTTAACTTTTTTTTTTGAGTTAGATTCTCACTCTGTCACCAGGCCGGAAGTGCAGTGGCACACTCATGGGCTCGTGATCCTTCTGCCTCAGCCTTCCAAGTAGCCAGAACTACAGGCATGCACTACCATGCCCAGCTAATTTTCGATTTGTTGTAGAGACAAGGTCTTAGGCAACCCACAGGCCTGGGCTGGTCTCAGGCAACCCACAGGTTCAAGCAATCCACTCGCATCAGCCTCCCAAAGTGCTGGGATTACAGGCTGAGCCACCGAGCCTGGCCTTGTGACTCTAAAAGTGCAGTGGTGGAATTTTGATAGGGAACAAGCTCAATGCCAACATTGCAAGCTTTCCGTGTAAGGGATAGTCTACCATCACTTTGTTTCTTTGGGATATAGTACCAAGTTCATAGAATAAGAAGATACAGATTTTTTTTTGTATATTTAAAAAGCATCAACCTTTGTTTTCTTTTGTAGATATTATGAATAAGAAACCAAGACTAGCCTGGGAACTTTATCTCAAGATGGAAACCTCTGGCGAGTCCTTCAGTCTCTTACAGCTCATTGCTAATGACTGCTACAAGGTGAGCCTGAATGAGACTAAAGGAAAAATTGAAGATCAGTATCACAGTACTGCGTTGGCTAAATATTAGGTGCAAATACTCTAGAAATTAAATGACTATTTATAAGAGAATTCTCACAGTGTTATCAGAAATGTTATTCTTGGCCAGGCGTGATAGCTTATGCCTGTAATACCTAAGGAAACCAAGGTGGAGGATTGTTGGAGTCCAACAGTTTGTGACCAGCGTGGGCAACACAATGAGATCCTGTCTTTAAAAAAAAATAATTAAAAATAGCATTCCTGTAGTCCTAGCTACTCAGGAGACTGAGGCAGAAGGATTCCTTGAATCCAGGCGTTTGAGGCTGCAATGAGCTGTGATCCCACCACTGTACTCTAGCCTAAGTGACAGAGAGAGACCTTGCTTCTAAAAAAAAGAAAATAAATGCCATTCTTTGATGAATGAACTGAATTCAGAGATAGGCAGTATTTCAGAGCTTTATATATAAATGAAATTATGATTTAGAGAGGCGGTTTTAGATTTCTAAAGGCTATGAATCTTTAGTTACCATCAAAGTAGAGTTACTGTACCATCTGGTACAGTAAGTCCCCTATATATGAACCTTCAAGTTGAGAACATTCAAAGTTGCAAATGTGCATGTACCCACAAGTCCAATCACGTAAGTTCATTCCCATGCCTGGCATACATTGTCACATGGACAAACCTTTGCCTACAATTTTTTCACAATTTTTGTGGATTTGAGAAGATGGATGAGAAGTCCAAAGAGGTCTTCAGCAGCTTAGTGACCCTCAGCAGGAAGCTGGAGCTAGGTCTACAAGAGGACAACTTCACTGAACTCCTTGCTGTGCTTACTAATGAAGACCTGATGGAACTGGAGGCTCAGAGAAAGGACAAAGAAAGACAAGAGGAAGAAAAAGTAACTGAAGAACTGAAGAGATTCACAACACAGGAAATGGCAAGGTGATTTTCTATATTTGTGGAGACACTGTTAGTTTTTGAGGCACAGGTCTCAAACACAGAACTGTGCATGAAGGTTGTGGCAGCCATTCAGAACACAATCCAGTGCTACCATGTCATCTATAATGAGAAACAAAGAGCTACCTCCCAGACATCACCGAATCATTTTCTCAAGAGGGTAGATAGAATTGAGTCCAGCAAGGAACCAGAACCTGTGCCATCCACGTCAGGCTTGAGTGAAATTGCAGTTTGCCCTCCGTCTCCTATTACTGATGATCCTTTAGCTCTACCAACTCCCCCCTTCTCACCTTCCTTTAGTCAGTAACTCTTCTTACCTGTTTACTTGATTCCAGCCCCTGCACACCAGCTGTTGTACTGTACTACTGTGTTTTTCAAGGTACTGTGCTATAAGATTAAAAATTAAGATTATTTTTTGTTTTTATGTATTATTTATGTGAAAAGTATTATAAACCTCTTACAGTACAGTACTAATTGTTGGACTTACAAACAAATTGGACTTACAAACATGGTCTCAGAAAGAACTCGTTCATATGTAGGGGACTTAATATAGTTGGAAATTTGGTTCAAGGAAGCTCAAGAAAGATGTCTTCTGACATCTTTGACATGTTGGGTTATAATCAACACTTAAGTATAGTTATGTGTCATTTAACAACAGAGATAAGTTCTAAGAAATATGTCATTGGGTGATTTTGTTGTTGTGCAAACACACTGATTACAGAAACCTAGGTTGTATAACCTCCTACATATCTAGCTATGTGGTATAGCCTATGGCTCCTATACTACAAAACTGTACGGTATGTGACTGTACTGAATACTGTGGGCAGTTATGACACCATGGTAAGTATTTTTATATCTCAACATAGAAAAGATACAGTAAAATATGATGTTATAATCTTATGGAACCATCATCATATATGCGGTCTACCATTGACCAAAATGTCCTTGTGGAGTGCATGAATTAACTGAAGTCCTGAAACAATGAGATTACCCAGGTAGAGAACCAAAGTGAGAAGAGTTATAAATCAAACTTTGGGGAATACTAAAATGCAAATGGTAGAAGGGAAAAACAAAGGAACCGGGAAAAGAGAATAAGAAAGCAGTCAGGTTTAATGAAGCACTGGCTCTTTTGTGTGTGGGGGGATGGGAGAATTGGAAAAGCAGGGAGGAGGAAGTAGTTTTGGGCCCTAGCCTAGAAATTAAAAGACTTTTTTTTTTTTTTAGACATTAGCCTCAAATTCTGGAAATTCCTATTTTTTAAAAAAAATCTCATCCTGTCCAAAATACAGTAAAATGCCAGATAAAGAGTGTTCAATTAATCAACAATAGCTCATTTAAAAGTGAATCATTACTAAAAAAAAGAACTGAATCACCATCAATGGAAAAGGTTTTAAGACATAGGAAACTTGAAAGTAATCGTTTAACGGGACTTGGTGGATGGCAATGCTGTTAAGTAAACTAGGGGAGGTGAAAGGAAAGAAAACATTAAAAGACTGGAAATTACTTCTAGATGTATTAAATCTGAAGTGTCTTTCGTCCTCCCAGCAAGGATAATTCAGGCAAGAAACTATCAAAGTGAGCCTGGAGCATCAGTATTCATGTGAGAGATCAAGATTAATGATGTAGATTCAGAAGTTAACAGTAGTTAGTGGTGGTTAATAGTAATAGTAGCCAGCTCGATGGCTCAGCCTGTAATCCCGTGCTTTGGGAGGCTGAGGTGAGTGGATTGCCTGAGCCCGCGGGTTCGAGACCCGCCTGGGCAACTTGGCAAGACCTCATCTCCACAATAAGTCAAAAATTAACCGGGCGTGGTAGCGCATGCCTGTAGTTCCAGCTACTTGGAAGTCTGAGGCGGAAAGATTGCCGGAGCCCAGAGGTTGAGGCTGCGGTGGCCAGGAGCGGCCACTGCACTCCAGTCTGGGCAACAGAGTGAGACTCCAACTCAAAAAAAATAAATAAATAAAATAGTAATAGTAGTAGCAGCAGCAGAACAGCAGGGTATGAGAGAGAACAAAATTAACCAGTAAATGGGACAAGGAACCTTGTCGAACACCAGTATTTAAGGGATAGAAATAAAAAGAAGAGTAAATGAAAGAGATAGAGAATAAGCAGAGAAGAAAGAAAACAATGAGGAGAGAAAAAAATGCTTTTCATTACTCTTTTTCTTGTTATTTAATCAAAAGCCAAAGAAGGAGAGTGTCAAGTCAGGTCTCCAGCTAGATAGAAATGCATGAGAACTGAGAAGACCATAATAGTGTGTCAAGAATAGAGTCAGATTAGAATGCAGATGCAATGAGGTAATGTAGACCACAGTCTTGAAAAATTTGGTACTGAGGCTGGACACGGTGGCTCATACCTGTAATCCCAGCACTTTGGGAGACCAAGGCAGGAGGATTGTTTGAGCCCAGGAGTTCCAGGCCAGCCTAGTCAATAGTGAGACTTCATCGCTACAAAAAAAATTAAAAAGTTAGCTCGGCATGGCAGTCACGCCTGTAGTCTCAGCTACTGGAGGCTGAGGCAGAAGGATTACCTGAGCCGAGGAGGGGTCATACTACTGCACTACAGCCTAGGTGACAGAGTGAGACCGTGAACCCTGACTCAAAAAGCAAACAAAAAAATGGTACTGAAGATAAAGAGAAAAATATAATGTTAACTTAAAAGGAAAAATAAGATTTGGGATTGGGGGTGAAGTGGAGAGGTCTTTTTATTTTAGAATGGGGGGTTATATCTGTAAGTAGAGGAAAATGAGCCATTGAACTGGGAAAGTAAAGATTCAAGAGAGTGAGGGCATTTTTGATGGAATAAGGAGATGAAAGGGGCATGGGGCTAAGATCAAAGGAAGATAACTACTTTGAAAACAAGTCGGCATTACCTAGTATCTCAGTGGTCCCATGACTGCCCACTAGTTTGGTGATTCACTGGAGGACTCATATGACTCAATATAAAGCTAAACTCATGGCTAAGATTTATTATACCATGGGAACAGCTGGAAAAAGACAGGTATAGGTGAAGGCTAGGGAGGTAAAACCCAGACTTTCTTATCTTCCCTCTGTGGGATCACACAGCCATGTCTTTCTCCAGTATCGTGAGATGTCATCTTTGTCAAGAAAAACAGAGAACAAATGAGCAGTAAATGACAGAATTAAGCCCTAATGTATCAAGAATTATGTTAGGTGGCCTAAATATACCAACTAAAAGACAGATATAGGAGGATGCCTTGCAGGGTGGCCAGACCCTTACCCTGTCCCTGCTCCCCCTCTGACATCTCTGGAAGAAAAGGGGAAATCGCCAGATGCCTTCAGTGAGGTGGTGTCAGAGGCATCCTTGCCTTCCTGCTAGGTGGGAGGGGGCTCCAGCTGGGGCAGAGGGAGTCACCCATCTCTAGAGCTCAGTTTCTGAGGTTGAGATGCAGGGAGGTCCACAGGGGCTGGGAGGGTGACTTGCAGAGTCCCTGCCCCAATCTCCTTGTCTTAGGAAGGGGAGTGGTTACTCTCAGAATTTCTATTTTCCAGGTTGGGGGGGGCATCATTATGATTTATGATCTAAGAAGACCACCATCATTCCGGGAGTGGGAGAAGACACACAAACTTAGTTTTTTAGAGATGGGGAAGAGGCATCAGTCTCGGAGGAGGTAAGGGAGTTCTAGATACCTGGGTACCACTTTTAGGGACCACTTTCTATTAAAAAAAAAAAAAAAAAGCTGGGCTCGGTGGCTCAGCCTGTAATCCCATGTTTTGGGAGGCTGAGGTGAGTGGAATGCCTGAGCCCGTGGGTTTCAGACCTGCCTGGGCAACTTGGCAAGACCTCATCTCTACAATAAATCAAAAATTAGCCGGGCGTGGTAGCATGCGCCTGTAGTTCCAGCTAC
This sequence comes from Carlito syrichta, assembly GCF_000164805.1. Classification (NCBI taxonomy): domain Eukaryota; kingdom Metazoa; phylum Chordata; class Mammalia; order Primates; family Tarsiidae; genus Carlito; species Carlito syrichta. Next base: position 133,010 of record NW_007248102.1, read on the forward strand.
TTGGAAGGCTGAGGTGGAAGATCGCTGGAGCCCAGCAGGTAGAGGCTGCGATGGCCGGGAGTGGCCACTGCACTCCAGTCTGGGGGACAGAGTGAGACTCCAACTCAAAAAAAAACAAAAGAGAAAAAAAAAAAAACATATCGACAGAGTAGATGAACCATGACCCATGAATGATAGCATAATTTAGAAAAAGTGAGTGGGAGGACTTACTTTACAGACAGGCTACCTGATGGTTCTCAACCACAATTTGGTGACACAACTGACTGTTCATGACAACCATAAAAATTGGTAAATAATTTTTATTAACTTAAAAAATAACCCATGACCTGACTGTGTGCTTTCTACAAGAAATTCACTTCAAATATAATGACAACTTCGAAAAAACCATGGCCCAACTGTGTACTTTCTACAAGAAATTCACTTCAAATAAAATTAACCTTGAAATATAATGACATAGCTAGGTCAAAAGTAAAAAGATTTTAGCCAGGCTCGGTGGCTCAGCTTGTAATCCCGCGCCTTTGGGAGGCCGAGGTGAGTGGATTGCCTGAGCCCGCGGGTTCGAGACCCGCCTGGGCAAGCGAAACCTCATCTCTACAGTAAATCAAAAAATTAGCCGGGCATGGTAGCACGCGCCTGTATTTCCAGCGACTTGGAAGGCTGAGGTGGAAGGATCGCCAGAGCCCAGGAGGTCGAGGCTGCGGTGGCCGGGAGCGGCCACTGCACTCCAGTCTAGGCTACTGAGAGACTCCAACTCAAAAAAAAAAAAAAGATTTTAAAAAATACACCACAGTTTGGCAATTTCTTTAACAACCATACACGTGTCTTATGACCCAGTAATTGCGTCCCTGTGTATTTATCCCAGATAAATGAAAGCCTATATCCACAGGTACACACAAATGTTAATAACACAAATTTTAATAGCAGCTTTATTTGCAATAGTCTAAAACTGAAAATGGTCAAAGTCTTTAAATAGGTGAATAGTCAAACAAACTGGTTTGGCATGAAATTCTGCGTAATAGTAAAAAACTGTAATGAGAGGTCTGACTCAATTTCTTGATGTTTGACTGCTGACAGCTTTTAGGTCTCACCCTGCCTCTTCCCCTTGTGCCCCACATCTAGACAAAATGATAAGAAAGCCCACATGCTCCCTTCTTTGATGGCTTTGGTTGATTCAGACCACATAAACCCCTGCCCATGCACAGGAACCCTCACCCCAGCCCTACATCCAAATCACATAAACACCCGGCCAGCCTCCTTTTCTTGCTCTCTCAGGCCATTTCAGATCTTCTTAGCAGGGCGGCCCCACCCTCCTTGGAGACCCCAATTAAGTAAGTAAGAAAACTTTTCATACCCTCTTGGTGTATTTGTGGTGTCATCAGTCTCAGCATTCAAACCAAACTTTAGGTGGGGGACCCTGCCTACTTTTGTAGGATGACCATAACAGAAGCAAACTGATGATACACGCAGTAATGTGGATTAACAAAGACATTATACTGAGTGAAAAAATTCAATCTCAGAGGGACCCACACTGTGTGATTTCACAGATAAATTAACATTCTTGAAATGATAAAATTATAGAAATGGAGGACAAATCAGTGGTTGTTAGAGGTTAGGGATGGTGAGCAGTGAGGGGTATGCATGTGACTATTGAGGGGTAACAAGGGAAATTGTTGTGGCAATAGAAGAGTTCTGTATCTTGATAGTGGTAGTGGCTACGTGGATCTACACGTGCGATGAAATGAGAGGACTGTCATCAACATTCACAGTACCAATGTCAACTTCCTGTGATCTTGTATTGTAGTTGTGTTAGCTATAACCTTTGGGAGAAACTGAGTGAAAGGCACACGAGACCTCTGTCTACCTTTGTAACATCCATGGATCTATAATTATTTCAAAATAAAATTTAAAAAAATAAATTAACTAGAGTTATATAAAGCAATATAGATGAATGTTATAATATTGAATCATAGATGTAAGACATAATAGAATATTTATAGTATTAATTCATAAAAAGTTCTGAGATATAAAACTCAATTATATTATTTAAAGATATATTCACGGGAGAGTAAGCTATAAAGAAAACTGAAGAACTGATGGCCTGTCAAGTCAGAATATAGTTACCTTTGGGTAAAGAGGGGGATTTTGGTCTGGAAGTGACACAGAGCTTTTGGTCTGCTCTCTGTGTCTTGAGGTGGGTGATGGGTACACTGTATTCATATTATAGTCAGTAAGCTGTACATCGATGTTTCGTGCACCATTCGATGTATGTGTTATTTCAATAAAATAAAAAATGTTTTAAGAGAACATAGGTAGAAAGATTAACCTTGGAAAAAACAAAGAACACTTCCTGTGAGATAGGCAGAAAGGATGAATGAAAGTGTGAGTATACTTTTAACTAAGGAAAGTTACGTTTTCCCTAGGTGTAGAATAAAGCTAAGTTAAGAATGCAGTACAGGTTTTCATCTTTTAAATTTTTTTAATATAGATACAGAGTTTCACTTGCCCTTGCTGGCCTCGAACTGCTAGCCTCAAGTGATCCTCCCCCTTCATCCTCCCAAAGTGCTAGGATTGCAGGCGTAGCCACCATGTCTGGCAGTAGAAGTTTTAAGGAAATTGCCAAAGGTCTAGAAAAACGGTTAACAGGAATAGAGAAGTAACTAAACCACACTGAGTAAAGAGGGTTGCACCGCAATTTGAAGCCTTAAATGAAATTGGTAACAATATGCATTTATGATTGCCAATTAAGAAAACTCATCTAAGCAAAACTTAATGATATGCAGCATGTTCTATGAGGTAAAAAATAAGTGTAGTTCATTTGGGAAAAATATCTGTCAAAATGAATTAAATATTTAAAATATTAGTAGTCAGTATACATCTAGGCATTCTGATAATTTTGGAATAAGAGTAGGAAAAGACTACCCTCTTGAGTGGAACATGATCAGATTAGTATAAGATAAATGATAATAGTCATTTTAAAAGAATATACTGAGAAAACCTGAAAAATACCAATCTCGTTTCAAATTATAGACATCAGAGCTTATCCTAAAGATTAGAATATAATTGGAAGAAATAACAAAAATGTTGATTACAGCATAAACTGACTACATGTAGAAAAGATGTTATGCTGTTGAAAGCTGAATTGAAAAAAAAAAAAACTGAACGAAGATAAACTGGTTTAAACAGAACCTGTGTACTCAAACTGTGATTTTACTTCTTCTTGTTTTACCTAGAAATTGAAATGTATCTACTTTGCTAAATAAACATGTTGTCATTACTCATGCACTTATTTCATATTATCTTTATACAATCTTTTTTACTATGAGTATTGCCATAATACTTTTTTTTATTCAGATGGGCCAGTTTTACTATTCAGCCAAAGCCTTTGATGTCCTAGAAAGGCTGGATCCCAACCCTGAATATTGGGAAGGCAAAAGGGGTGCTTGTGTGGGCATCTTCCAGATGATCTTAGCTGGAAGAGAACCAAAGTAAGTAAACAAACCAGAAATACTACTTCTATTCATTTGCTTGTTTGTGAGAGAAAATAATTGTTTTATTGGATGATAACTTCAGAAAACTCAAAACTATAATGATGAAATAAATGTTATAAGATGTTAAATATTTCTATTTGATGATTTTCTTCCAGAAATATTTTATTTTGTAGAATCAAATCATTCTAAATCATAGGAACATTGAATATACTAACAGTCTCAAATATAAGAACAAAACATATATTTGGTTCCAAAGACTCCCAGGGAAATTAATTCATAGGCAGTCACCTATAGATCTGTTAATAGGGAAGCATTAGTATGCATTACTTGAAATATGTTTTAATTTTAATTAAATTTAAGTTACTTAAAACATAAAGGTTGGGTATTTGCCAAATCTTAGTCCTTATTACTCCTCTCACTCATTCCTCTGACTTTGTAAAACTTTACAAATATGGCAGTGACACCCAGCTTAAGGTGATTACCACCTTAAACAAGGGAGAAATCTAAGCATCAGACAAATTAAGTGACTTGTTAGTGACAGAGCTAGAATTTGAACCTAACTTCCCTGGATATACCCTTTCTACTCTGTTGTGCAGAATAAGCATAGAAATGGGAATAATTAGGTCATCTCAGAGAGAATAAAAATATTAATAGTATGCATACAGATAGTCTGGATAAACAAAGAACACATAGGTTGGGGAGGAGAATTTCACAGAATTTCTACTTTATTATGCCACCATAAGAAGGTTCATAAGTGGACCTTGAACAACCATAGTAATGCTATAAGAAAGGGATTGACAATATTAACTGCCAGGGGCGGAGGTGGGGGGCACACCTCATCAACAAGGGTACCTGCATAGTGAACATTTGTATCCCTAACCCTGAATTGTACCCCACAAATTTAAAATAAAAAATAGAAGGCTAGGAACTATGTACTTACTTTATGAACACACAGTGAAAGAATCTATTACCAAAAATGCCCTACTAGATGTACAGTATGAAGAATCGTTCTGAGTTTATTTTATCTGTTCACTTTCATTATTTATTGAAACACTTTGTCTTTTCAAATCTTTCCCTCAGAGAGACCCTTCGAGAAGTGCTCCATTTACTGAGAAGCACAGGCAACACCCAAGTAGAGTACATCATCCGGATCATGAAGAAATGGGCCAAAGAAAACAGAGTGCCTATCTAAAGTGCTGCAGAGCCAAGGAGCCAGCCTCTACTTTGACATAAAAGTTGAAATAACTTTTCTCAAGTTTAATGTGAGATACAGGGCTTAATTTTATTGACATTTCGCTTCCTCGCTCTTCAGGCCCCAAGATCAGTGACTGACTTGCTTAGACCTGGCCTCCTAGCTCAGCAAAGTACCATAGCGTATGGCCCCTGTATGATCCTACAAGCAATAAGACTTTGGACTTATCTGATGCCTTTCTTCCAAAAATACTCAGAGTACTCGTATGTAATTGACTGACTTCAAGGAGAACAGCATAACTCCTTTTATGATAGCATTCCATGGCATTTTCTCCTAGCTGCAATAACAAATGTCTTTGATGTTCAAGAATCACCATCATTCTCTCCTCTTACTTTAAGACATCTCTGTACATTATCCCATTTTATTGAGGAATCCATGAAGAGTTTTGTAAGTGGGCATATCTGAACCTTATGAAAATAGAGGTTATAACTAGCTACGTGATTCTAAGAATGGCAGTAAGAGCCTTTATCAACCTGTCTGGTCATTAATAGATAATAGACTTATGGGATTACTCTTTCAGTAATTAAATTGTTGATGATAATAACATGTCACAGTGGAGGAAGAGGGGTATTGCAATTTTTAAAGAGGTGAGTACTTTGAACAAAATTTGTGTGATACCTCTAAAGGCATTCAGGAAACAAAATATATAAATCTCATTAGTCTATTATATTTTAGTATCATTATATTTTAGGTAACAAAGTAAGCTAGGTTTTTCTTAATGTATCTTGCTGAATAAACATCAGTTTTGAAAGTAGGGCTACGAGATTATTTATATGCATTGTGGGCACTTGTTAATATAATAATTATAAAACATAGGCCAGGCGCAGTGGCTTACGCCTATAATCCCAGCACTTTGAGAGGCCGAGGTGAGAGGATTGCCTGAGCCCAGGAGTTCGAGACCAGCTTGGGCAATATGGCAAGACCTCATCTCTACAATAAATCAAAAAATTAGCCAAGCATGGTAGTATACACCCGTAGTCTCAGCTATGTGGAAGGCTGAGGCAGAAGGATGGCCTGAGCCCAACAGGTCAAGGCTGCAGTAGCTGTGAGTGTGCCACTGCACTCCAGCCTAGGTGACAGAGTGAGACTCTGGCTTAAATAAAAATAAAACATGGATTATATAAAGCCCTTTGAGGAACCCCCCCAATGGCTAGCCTCTCTGTCCTAACTCATGTTTCCATCCCGTGTTTCTGAGCTCTCACAACATAAACCTACTATACAACTGAGAATTCTTGGGCTCACAACCTATTTCTAGAAAACAGATACTCATCTTTTTATATTTCATGTTACCTTTGTTTCTACACTGTATGATTTTTTTTTATATTAGTGTAAGTTACCTATTATTACAGGTCTAGAAAATTCTCCTATTCAGCCAAGAATAGATGGGAAGAGAACAGAAAGAAAGTCAGAATTCCTTGAGGCACTCCAGTCAGAAGAATTCCTGTAAACTCTGCAATGATTGTTCCTCTCATCTCCCCAGTTTGGGTGAAGGAGTTATCTAGAAAGGAGAACAGAACATGGCAGGAGGCAAGGCAGCCAGAGAGAAGCTCAGTGACAAGACAACCTTTCCCTCCAGTATGGTCACAAGGGGTTATTTCAGCTCCACTCAGAAAGATGGCCAGTTTTCCTACCTTTCACTTTAGAACCAGATCTAATCAGTCCAGAGCACAAGTTCAAACAAACTGGCCTGAATAACTGAGCTCCAGGAAACAAAGCTGCACCATTTTTCATATGTCAAAACTCCTGTTTCTTCATTATGTTGTTTCTACATTTTCAATAATAACTGGTTCTCAACATCTCATATGTTACGAGTCAGACCTGGCAGAACCTGTGATAATTTTTCGAATCATTGTTATAATTCTTACCTCACTTAAAACGTTAGGAATCATTAGTGGAAAAGTCAGGTGGAACCACTCAGTAGGTTTGGGCAATAAAATTTGTCTTCCAGTGAATTACTATTTTCAACTTTCCTATACTTGAAAAGTTTTTCCATTGATGATGATTTTCTTTTAAATGGGCTTTTGTTGATTTTTACACTTTAAGTTCTTCTGACATTTTCCTGACTTTTGGGGGAAAAATTCCAAAAATTGCAGGATTTTGAACTAATTTTTTAAAGTTTTTAATCTATAAGATTGAGCCAAAAAACATAAGGACTAGTTTAGAGAGTACCATCTAATTCTTTGATTAAAGATAGCTACTTCTAAAATGTCGTTAGCTACTCCTCAGGATTGCAGAGTAGTTTTGCATGGCTGTTTTTCTTACATATGAGAGAGGAGAGAGGAAGGCCCAGACTTCGGAATGTAGTGAAATGTGTACAATTTGTAGCATCAATGTACTTTTTATAGCCTGTAGCAGACATGACTTGCAAATGGAAAAACTTTTGCAATGATTTTTGTATTTCAAAATAACTGTTATACTCCATTGTATTATATTCAAATTAAAGTTTATTACTTGGTTCCGTTACTGGTATTCTGTGGAGTGCGATGAGTACAGGACCTGGATGTCATGTGCCTTTTCTCCTTTCCATCCCTAGAGTGATGAGAGAGAGATAAAGTTTAGAGCCCCAAAAAATTACTTTATAAGAGAGGAAAGTCAATATTCCCTAAGAAACCTTTTCCACTAAGAGGCTAGTGGTTCCTGCTGACTCATATTAGGCTTGGCTCTTTGCTGAAGTTATATGAATATGTACTTGCACAGTACAACACCTCACACATAGAAAGTTCTCACATATTTGTTGACTGAAAAATTCAGCATATGGTAACTGATAGAGCAAGGGACTTGTGATATATGACCTCGTGTATTCTGGTTCCCATTTAATTATTGTTTTATTGCATGCTAAGCATATGCCGGGTGCTAGGGATGCAATGACAGATGATGCACAGGACTGGCCCTGAAGGAACTCGGTCTAACAGAAGCATACACTACTACACACAACCACCTGCAGCATGCGATCAACGTCGTCAGTAGGAACAGAGTATTGAGAGGCCTAAAAAAGGTTTGTATCCGTGTAAATCGGGCACTTCCCTCCTCATTTGGGAGAAGCGGTCAGAATGGATCCCAAAGCTCCACAGCCAGCTAGGCGCCCAGGGTTCTGTCATGTGCAACACACACCATGCGCATCCAGATGCACAGAAGCCAGGGGGCTGCTTTCCTCCTCTGTGGCTCAGTGCACTTTCAAAAAGTCACTGGCAAGTAGGCATTGTAAGCACAATGGTTATATGTACTTTCTGGTGGCAAAAATGAATTCGTGATTTACTAGCTTCTATATTCAGGACTCTCAATGTGACTTAGATGAATAGTCATCTCTCCTTCATCCTGCAAAATATTTATACTCGGAGGTTTATACTGTATATTATAATAATGTTCAAACAGTGCTCCTGCCTATTTAGAGATGGTCTCACAGCATCAGAGCTAGGGGCCCTGTGATATGTCTGTAACCTACCTTAGCTCCAGACTTCGGAAATATGAGAGGAATTTGAGACACCACACAATCAAACGAAGGCCATCAGCTGACGTGTGTGCATTGAGTGTGTAGTGTATAGACAAGCTTGCACATTTGTTCCCATTAAAACTCTCTTTAAATGGAATCTGAATGCCAAATACACGTAGGGTCTGCTCCAGTGGTTGAGGCAAAGGAGAAGAGAGGAAGAAGATACAGCAGGCCCACACTCAGGCTGCCCTGTAGGGTACCAAGGAAAGATAACAAACCTTAGATGTAGGGAGTGAGCACCCTGCAAGGCCAGTCATCCTCAGGAAAGAGAGCAATGGGTTCTGCGAGTACATTTTATTTGACTTGTTTATCATATTTTTGTACATTCATTTATTTATTTGGTTAATTACTGATATCCACTGATAGCCCAGAAAGGGTTTGAGGTAAATTATCAAAATATGTATAACAAAATATAGATAACTAAGAAGACATTTAAGAAATGGGTTGGTGTATTCCTATAGTCCCAGCTACTCAGGAGGCCAAAGCAAGAGGATCACTTGAACCCAGCTGTTTAAGAACAGCCTGGACAACATAGTGAGACCTCATCTCTAAAAAAAAAAAATTTTTTTTTTTGAGTTGGAGTCTTACTTCAAGCTGGAGTGCAGTGACATGCTCATGGCCATCCCGGCATCAACCTGTTGCTCAAGTGATCCTTCTGCCTCAGCCTTCCAAGTACAAAAAAAATTTCTTAATAAAAATAACATTTTGATTTTTTAATTGTTATTTTAAAGATGTGGAGTACAATTCAGGGTTAGGTATAAAATTTTTAAAAAGAAGAAAGGAAGCCAAGAGTAAAGTTAATACATAAAAGTACATACCAGAATTACTAAAGATGAAAAAAAAACTTTATCTTACAGGCTTCCTGCCAACCAAATCAAAGGAAGAAACACAGCCAGATAATAAATTCAGTCATTCTACATGAATGAACAACAAAAAAAGTCTTGATTTTCAGTGATCTCTAATTTGTCATGGGTTTCAAATTGGGTTTTCTGTACTATAACTTGGACATAACTGTGTATGCTTTTTAATTTTTCGAGGGAATCTTATTGTTAATCTAAACATCACATGTTTTCCCTACTGAAAGATGGTTAAAGAGTTCATTACACTTGCCCTTCTATGTTTGATCTCCCCTATAATTAGTTATACTCTCTTTTGCCGGTTTTTGATGGAGTAGTTATTAATATGGTAGAGCTGAGAAAGGTCATTCAAGTTTTTAAAATTATGAGCACATGTTAGGATAAAAATATAGATAACACTGACCTAAAGAATAAATTTCAAGATATTGTAAAAGTAATGGAATGATGAGAAATTCAAAGGGGAAAAACACTATGAAACTGGTTAAATAGAAAAGGCTGCATAAGAGAAGGGAATCTTAAGGTGAAGTATAAATTTAGGAAGAAAATAATTATGTCACATGAAAATAACAGCCTAAATGAAGCCATGAGTGACATTTATAGATGTTTAATCTTAATTATAGTTGTTCCTATCCTTTATTTCATATGGAGATTAACTTGTTCTTTGAAAAATAATATGGGGCAACCCCCTTGGATCCCTCTCACTGTGGGAGCTTTTCTGTCCTCTCAATAAATACTGCTATAAAAAAAAGAAAAAAACAATATGATCTTATACATTTATTTCATGCTATGACTCAGCAAGACACTCTTGTACAAGTACACCAGGAAATGTGTGCAATAAGGAACCACTCAGCAGTGTTCCCAGGAAACATCCAGAAACAACCCAAGTACCCACTGACAGGAGAGTGGATACATAAACTGTGGTGAAGTCACAAAGGAATATTATACAAAACAAAGGAACTGCAGCCTCTTGCAACAATGTGAATGAAGTCAGGATGGTAGTTACCAAGAGTGGGAAGGCAGGGGCTGGGATGGAGAGGAGGCCACAGAGATAGATACATTACCATCAAGGTTCTAGTTTTTATGTAGGTAGTTAGTCACAGGGGTTTATTCCTTAATAAGCTGCAAACAAGTGTACTATTAAAAATGAACTATAAAAAGTTAAACAAAAGAGGACCAGTGGTGAGGATGGTCTTGAACCAAGGATTATGACCAACCTAATCCTGCACACCTGAGGTAAAACAAAGTAAAGTTTATAAATTATAACTAGAAGCGGACACTCCTGCATGTAAACAATGTGATCTTCAAATGGTGGAATTGGATAATTATTTACTCTTATCTTCTTTCTATATTTTCCAATTTTTCTACAATGAGCATGTGCTACTTGAATTATCAGAAAGACCATTAAAATAATTTTAAAATATTTTTTAATGGATGAAATCTTCAGTTTACACCATACAACATAATTCCTTCATATCATCTAACGTTCAGTCTTTATTTAAGTTTCCCTCAGTTATCTCTAAAATGGTTTGCTAGAATTAGGATCCAAACTAAGTATAATACAACATTGCATTTAGCTCTTATATCCCTTACACTTTTTTAATGAACCCTAACCCTCTCTCCACTTTTTGCCTGAGCCATTGATATGTTGAAGAAATGAGATCACTTGTGTTGTAGAAAGCCCCACATTATGAATTTGGTTGATTGCTTCCATGTGAGCTTCTTGAACTTGTTCCTATCTAACTCAAATTGCCTTTAAACTGGTAATTACAGCTAAAGGCTGAGCAGATTCAAGTTCAGTTATCTATGCTTCCTAGGTGGTGCTAAGGGTCAATCTGATCCCTCTGTTGCAAAGCTCCACTTTAGCCTGTCGTGTGATGGTTTTAGCATCCATAGTGATCATGCTGAGATCCATTGTTTTATTTAGGGGTACAAAATGGTGAATCCCTATACTTTAATTTTTTCTCTGCTCTTTGAAATTCTATAGAGAAAAACTTTCTCATTCTACTGTTTGATTACTCTCAAAATCAGCTCATATAGGGCAAGTGGGGGGAAAGAAAATGTTCAATTTTCAAAGAAATGAATTGGTGCCCTAGCAACCCTCAATAGTAACCAGTGAAGTTTCCTTTCTTGTCTTTTTTTTTTTAAAGTACCACTATGAACTGGGTCCGGTGGCTCAAGCCTGTAATCTCCGCACTTTGGGAGGCTGAGGAGAGAGGATTGCCTGAGTCCAGGGGGTTCAAGACCAGCCTAGCAACTTGGTGAGACCCCGTCTCTGCAATAAATAAAAAAATTAGCCAGGCATGGTGGCACATGCCTGTAGTTCCAGCTACTTGGAAGACTGAGGCGGAAGGATCACTTGAGCCCAGCAGGTCAAGGCTGTGGTGGCCGTGAGCGTGCCACTGCACTCCAGCCTGGGCAACAAAGCGAGACTCCTACTCAAAAAAAAAAAAAAAAGTACCACTATGACACCAAGGGATTTTGCATTTTTGATGTGTATGAATTAATTGCAAACATTATTTATTTTGGTGCTTGATATCCAATCTTAGGCCAACAAGTTGGCTTCTGTAAACTTTAAAAAAAAGTTTAAATTGTGATAAACTACACATAACTTGACATTTACTATCTTAACCATTTTTTTAAAAGTCAGGGTCTCATTCTGTTGCCCAGGCTGGAGTGCAATAACCCAATTATGGCTCACTACAGCTTCAAACTCCTAGGCTCAAGCAATCTTCCTGCCTCAGCCTCCTAAGTAGCTAAGACTACAGGTGCATGCCACCACACCCAGCTATCTTTTTTTTTCCTGAGTTGGAATTTCATTCTGTCGCCCAGGCTGTAGAGCAGTGGCACGCTCACGGTCACCCCAGTGTGGACCTGCTGGACTCTGGCGATCCTTCTGCCTCAATCTTCCAAGTAGCTGGAACTACAGGTGCACACTACCATGCCTGGCTAATTTTTGATTTATTGTAGAGACAAAGTCTTGCCAAGTTGCCTAGGCTGGTCTCAAACCCATGGGCTCAGGCAATCCACTCGCCTCACCATCCCAAAGTGCTGGGATTATAGGCTGAGCCACCGAGTCCGGCTTTTTTTTTTTTTAATAGAGACAAGTCTACTATGTTGCCCAGGCTGGTCTCAACTCCTGGGCTCAATCCTCTCACCTTGGCCTCCCAAAGTACTGAGATTACAGGCATGAGCCACCACACCTGTAACCACCACACCCAGCTGTCTTAGCCATTCTAAGTGTACAGTTAAGTACATTCACATTGTTTTCTAAAATGTATAATATGTTTATTTACTCTTCATTTGTGTTTAGTGCATGTTGTAAAACTGCATAAGGCTATCAAGTAACTTCAGAAGTTATCCTGGGAAACAGCTCTTAATGAAGACTTTGTTATAGTCATTCATTGTGCCTTCCCTGTATTCTTTTCCCCCGGCTTCACTGAGATATAATTGACAAATACAACTGTATAAAATTAAGGTGTACAAAGTAATTGTGTGATATATGTCTACATTGTGAAATGCTTACCACATTGAGTTAGTTAACACATCATCTCACCTGGTTACCGTGTGTGTATGCATGCACACGTCTGTGTGTGTGTGTGTGTGTGTGTGTGTGTGTGTGTGTGCAGTGAGAATACCTGAGGTCTAGTCTCAACAAATTTCAAATATACATTTTTAAATCAAGTCATTATGCTGTACATTAGGCCTCCAGAACATATTTATTATATGACTAAAATGGGTACCCTTTGACCAATCTCTCCCTTTTCCTCCACCTCCTGGCCTCCGGAAACTGCCATTCTACAGTTTCTATGAGGCCAATGTTTTTAGAATTCACATCTAAGTGAAGTCATATAATATTTTTCTTTTTCTGTCTTGCGTATTTCATTTAACTTAATGTCCTCAAGTTTCATCCATGTTGCTGCAAATGGCAGGATCTCCTTTTTTATGACTGAATAATATTCTACTGTGTATATACATACCAAAATTTCTTTACCCATTCATCTACTGTGAACACTTGGGTTGTTTCCATATCTTGGCTGTTGTGAATAGCGCTGCGGTGAATATGGGAGTGCAGAGATCTTACTGAGACACTAATTTTGGTTCCTTCATATATATACCCAGAAGTGGGATTGCTGGATCCTATGGTAGGTCTATTTTCAATTTTTGAGGAATCTTCGTGCTTTCCATAATGATCTTACCAATGTATATTTTGGCCATCAGTGTGGAAAGGTCTCTTTTATTCCTTACCCTTGCCAAAACTAGTTATCTCTTATCTTTTTTATAACAACCATTCTAACAGGCAAGAGGTAGCATCTCATATTTTAATACAATCATATTGTTGAGCAACAAATCTCTAGAACACCTTTCATCTTGCAAAATAATTTCTATACACACTACTGTCCTGTGAACTTTTGTTTTCTTCTGGAAAAGGGGTCTTGTTATGTTGCCCAGGCTCAACTCAAACTCCATGGCTCAAGAAACCCTTCCTCTACAGTCTCCCAAATAGCGGGAACTACAGATGCCTGGCTTCCTGTGAACTTTTGACACAACTCTACTAGTCTTTGATAGCTTCCTTGCTCTCTGACACAAGTTATCTCTGGTTTATCTTGTCTCTTTTCTACCCCAGACTTGGAATCATTCATTCATTCTGAGGAAAGCTAAGGGTTCATACTGATTTTTAATCTAAAATGTTTCTTATATGCATCTTTTCCTTTATTACTAAGGCACTTGTACCTAGGAATTCAGGCTCCAGGTGCAAAATTTATAAAAATTGTTGTGTGATAAACATATGATGAGATATTCAGTCTCACTAGAAATTGAAGATATGCCACTGTATTTTTTTCACTTATCAGTTGGGCAAATATTAAAAACTTAAGAATAACTAGCTGGGAAGAGGGTAGGAAACAAAGCTGCGTTGATCATTAGAAGAAAAATAGGTACAGTCTTTACTTGGCAAGCAGTTTGGTAAATGTATCAAAATGTAGAATATTGTTTTGAAATCTAGGAATATATTCTAAGAAAATAATTGGCAATATATACCTAAAGATTTCTACACAAGGTGAATTATTACAATATTGTTTATAACAATATAAAAGAGAAATAACATAAATGATCATTCACAGACATATCCCTAGCACTTAAAATGGAACACAGTAAGTACACAATTAATATTTATTAAGTGAATCAGCAATTAATATCCACTGACAAGATGTTGGCTAAATAAATCAGGTGCTTCTACATAATAGAATACTCTTCAATCATTAAAAAGTGGTGCGGTAGATTTGTAGACTGTGCTTGGCAGAATAATGGTCCCCCAAAGATGTCCATACCCAAATCCCTGGAGCCTAAGAGTACGTGCGGCTATGTGACAAAGGGGAATTAAGGTTGCAGATAGAACTAAAGTTGCTTAATAAACTGGGCTTAAGATGGAGAGATTGGCCAGGCACGTTGGCTCATGCCTATAATCCTATCACTTTGGAAGGCTGAGGTGAGAGAATTGCCTGAACACATGGGTTCGAGACCAGCCTGGGCAACTTGGCGAGACCTCATCTCTACAATAAGTCAAAAACTTAGCCGGGCATGGTGGTGCGTGCCTGTAGTTCCAGCTACTTGAAAGGCTGAGGCAGAAGGATCACCTGAGCCCGGCAGGTCAAGGCTGCAGTGACCATGAGAGTGCCACTGCACTCCAGCCTGGGCAACAGAGTGAGGCCCCAACTGAAAAAAAAAAAAAGATGGAGAGATTATCCTGGATTATCCAGGTGGGCCCATGGGGTATGTGTGGGGGACCCCCCCAAAAAACCAGAATTTATTAATTGTGTACTTATTCTTACATGCTTAAACTTCAGTCACCCTCAAAGTGCTCGCCATTTGATGCAATACACCTATTGAGCTTTTTTCACTGCTCAAAACAGTTTTTGAACTCAATTTCGATGTCTTAGTGTTTCTGACATTCTTTGTTTTGCCTCTTTCTCATCAGCAATATGTTTCCCTTTGAGAATATTTTTCACCCAGGGAAACAAACAAATGAAAAGTCGCTCTGGGAGAGACCAGGTGGATAGGGAGGGTGTGGCACAGGGGTCATGCCATCTTTGGTCAAAAACTGCAAAGTGTGGGCAAGCGCACTCGTAAATCACCCATCATGAAACAGGCAAACATGTTGAAAGAATCTCAAAAAAAATTCACTGAAGCTGAATGCAGCCTCACAACAATGCTAGCTGATACACTGATGCCTATGGGTTTCTAGAACACTTACCTCGTGGGGAAGCCTGTACTACAAGGGACCTGACTTCCAAAAGATAATTCTGGTTTTTTTGGGGGGGGGTTCTCCCACACACACATGTTTTCACTCACATGTGTGTGTGTGATGAAACTCATAACTCCCATACCCCTTGTTACAGTATGGTTATAATGTTGGGTGTGTCAGGCCCCAGGAAACAGAACCTCCCCCACCTTCTCCTGTCCTTTCTCAAGGCAGGACTCTAATGTTTCCCTGCCTTCCTGACTGTGGGTCATAAGATCCTCCACAGACAGTCTCATCCTTAACCTGGGGGAAGGACACAATTGGTCACAGAAGTCTTCCGTGTGACCGTTATTATGTTGGTGTGAGAGCAAAGGAAAAACACAGCTCGAGAGTCTTCCTTAAATGGCCCAGTGTAATCACAGAAGTCTTTGAAAGTGAAAGAAGGTGACCCGAAGAGATGGTAACATGAGAAAGACTCAGGCTGCTGCTGGCTCTGAAGACAATGACGGACGAGTCAGTCATGAGCCGACAATGTGGGAGCCTCGAGAGGGAGAATGCAAGGAAATGGTTTCTCCCCAGGAGCCTCCGGAAAGGAATGCAGCCCTGCTAGCTACTTGATGTTAGCCCAGTTAGATCTACTTTCAGACTTCTGACCCGAAGAACTGCCAGATAAATCTGTGTTATTTTAAACCATTAAGTTTGTGGTCATTTGTTACAGCAGCAATAGAAAACCAATAACACTGTAGAAACATGTATAGGACGTATCATTAAGTTTTAAAAGTAGGTTATAAAAGAACACTTTGTTGTTGCTATGGTTTGATTGTGTGCCCCAAAATTGATGTGTTGGAAACCTAATCCCCAATGCAATAGTGTTGGGAGGTTGGGTCTACTGGGAGGTGTTTGGGCATGAGGGCTCTGCCCCATTAATGGATTAATGCTATTGTAAAAAGGGCTTTTGGGAATGGGTTTGCCCTGCCCTTCTGCCTGATCTTGGACTTCCCAGGCTTTAGAACCATGAGAGAAAAACTTTTTGTTCATTATAAACAACCCAATCTCAGGTATTCTGGTATAGCAGCACAAGATGTGATCTCGCTTTTGCATATATATTTGTATGTATATGCATGGAGATGGCAAGAAGGATACTCATGAAAAGTTAAATTTAGACCTTTATGAATAATCATTATGCATCTAAGAGTGGTTTAAAAAAAATAAGTGTTCTTTTTTCTTTTCACATAACAAAAAGAATGGAAGGAGGTGGTTACTGGCATGGGTTCAGGGGAAGGAGAAATGACCACCAGGTGGACTAGCAGACCCAGTGAATCTAAGCAAGATGGACTTTGGCTAGGACTGCCTTTATTACCTGGTCTCCAGTTCTGACAGAGGGGCCATGGTAACATTCTGGGAATATGCCTCATAACCTTCTAAAGACCCCGTGTCTCATAATCCTCTAAATAGCTGAATATTCTATAGAACACTGTCACATGACTGAATAGCCATCAGTCCTTGTGAGAAAGGACTAGGGAAATCATGACATATGCATATGTAAGAGTCAGTACATGACTATATACATTTGCCAAAACTCATAGAACTGTACATTTAAATAGGTAGGGTTTTATTGTATAATAAGGCTATCTTTTTTTTTTGAGTTGGAGTCTCACTGTTACCCAGGCTGGAGTGCAGTGGCACACTTCCAGCCACTGCAGCCTTGACCTGTTGGGTTCAGGTAAGCCTTCCACTTCAGCCTTGCAAGTAACTAGAACTACAGGTACACACTACCACATCCAGCTAATTTTTTAAAAATTTATTTATTGTAGAGACAAGGTCTCACCATGTTGCCCAGGCTGGTCTTGAGCCCCTGAGCTCAGGCAATCCTCTTGCTTCGGCCTCCCAAAAGTGCTGGGATTATGGGCTTGAGCCACTGTGCCCAGCCAATAGGGCTGTCTTGAACAAAAGAATCCCAGGAGATAGGATTAAGACAGCCGATGTGAGGCAGCTAGAGTGGTTCTCTTATGGAGTAAACCAAGATAGAATTTCTTCAGCACCCAGAGAGAAACAGGACCAGCAGCATACTCCATGACTCTTCAAAGTAGTGTTAATAACCACATAGTGCACAGAAGAGAAAAATTAAGCAACCTGGGCTTGAACTAGCCAGACTCTCCTCTGGAGCATGACAAAGACCACTGGCAGCCTCTGGTTGCAGTGGCAAAGGTGAGTGAGGAGAATTCAGGAGTTCTGTGCCCCTTAGAGGGTCCCCTGAGCCTTGTGGGACTCCAGTCCCTCATGGAAGACTGCCTTACCACAGCTGTGCTCTGCTGAAGCCCATGTGGAGTAGTGCAGGAGAAACAGAAGCCCTGAGCAGCTCCAGCCCCCTTATCCCAGGAACTCACCCCTTGCTGGTCACTACTTTCTAACCAGCCTGGGAGGAGATGGGCACCAGGGACAAACTCCACAACAGCAGACATTCCTGGCTGGAGCCAGCTGCTGTGAGAATAACTGAGGTCCTGAGGCCAGCTGTACTTGACATTCTGAATGCAGACTGCCTGAGGCTAAGGTAGGAGCCAGGTGGACCTCGCTGCCATAGCAACTTCTCACTCCCTGTGTAAACTTTTTTGTGCATGCTCTGCACAGCAGCATTTCCCCAGTGGCCTAGGACTCCCTCTTAATCCCTACTGGGGTAGCCAAGATTGCACAAAGATGGAGTACTTCAGCTCTTCCCACCCACCACACTCCCCTCAAAGGCTCAAAGCAGACAGAGAACTGGGTAATCCTCAGAGCCCTACCTGATGTCCAGGTTGGCTGGGTACTTCCTTGGAGCAACATAGGCTAGGCAGAAAGCCCACAGTCACCAACACAACTGGCTGTTTCCCACAAGTGCCACCTCCTGGCTGAAGGGCAACAGCTTAGCCCATCACATCGGATATAATACCTAAGCTTTGGGGAAGACCTGATTCCAGACCCCAGCTAACACCACTTTTCAAGCCACTCATGATGCCATGAGCCAGTGCAGGTACCCAGCACCGGACTGCCATAGCTGTCAATTGAGAAACTCACCACAACAAGGCTATATATAACCAAGAGACCCCTACAGTGCCTAAATCAGTCCCCACTTACCTCAAAGAAGAAGAAATAGTCTACTCAAATGAAAAGAAATAGTCTACTCAAATGAAAAGGAAAAATAATTCTGACAATATGAAAAATCAGAGTTCTCTAACATCCCCAAAAGACCACATTAACTCTTCAGCAATGGTCTGTAACCAAAAAGAAATCCTTGAATTTCTAGACATAGAATTCAAAAGATTGATTTAAAAATTGCTTACTGAGTTTCAGGAGAAAACTGAAAATCAATATTTTAAGAATGAAAAGAAGCACTCAGGATATGAATGAAAAATTCTCCAAAGAACTTTTGAATACCAAAAACTAAACCAAAGTTCTAGAAATGAAAGAATAATTTAGGGAAATACAAAATACAGCGTAAAGTTTTAATAGTAGACTAGAATATGTAGAAGAAATGATTTCAGAACTTGAAGACAAGACTTTCAAATTAGCCCAGACAATAATAAAGGAAAAAAAAATCAAGAGAACAGAAAAAAGTCTCCAAGAAATATGAGATTATGTAAAACATCCACACCTAAGAATCATAGGTGTTCCTGAGGAAAAAGAGAAACCAACAGGTTTAGAAAATCTATTTGGGGGAGCAATAGAGGACAACTTCTCTGGCCTTGCTGGAGATTTAAACATCCAGATACAGGAAGGTTGGAGAACTCCCAGAAAATTCATTGCAAAAAGGTCATCCTCAAAGCATGTAATTATCTGGTTATGTAAAGTTAATGTGAAGGAAAGAATTTTAAGATCGGTGAGACAAAACCGATCAAATAACTTACAAATGTAAACCTATCAAACTAAACGCAGACTTCTCAGCAGAAACCCAACAAACCAGAAGGAATTTCCTCCACCAGTATAACAATCAGTCAAGGATTTTTGTATTCCACAAAACTAGGTTTCATAAATGAAGGAAAAATGTAATCTTTTTCAGTCAAGCAAACACTGAGTGAATTTGTTACCACTAGACTGGCTCTATGAGAAAGACTCAAAAAAAGATCTAAATACACCAGTAGAAAAACACTGGAAATCATAAAGCTCACAGGTCTTATGGAATACTAGCAAAATAGAGAAAAAATAAATAAAGCAACCAGAAAACAACCAGTATGATGAACAGGATAGTACCTACCATTATTATCTCTTATTCATTATTAACGTATCATTATTATCATTATTAACTCTGAAAGTAAATAGTCTCAGTGCCCCACTACAAAGTTGTGGACTGGCAGAATGGATCAAAACACTCAACCTCAATATCTGCTGCCTTCAAGAGATCCACTTAATATACAAATACTTCTATAGACTCAAGGTAAAGGGGTGGAAAAATATATGCCAATGAAAACCAACGAGTAGCCATTTGCATATCAGATAAAACAGACTTTAAATAAACAACAGTAAAAAAAAGACAAAGATAATAATAAAGGGATCAATCAACAAGAAGACATAATAGTTTTAAATATATATGCACCTATCACCAGAGCCCTCAGCTTTCTAAAACAAATTCTCCTAGACCTAAAAAAAGAGATAGGCAGCAATACATAATAGTGAGAGACTTTAATACTTCACTGACAACAATAGTCAGATCATCAAGGCAGAAAGTCAACAAAGAAACTTTGGAGTTAAAATGGACCCTAGAGCAAATGGAACTGGCAGACATCTACAGAACACCCCACTCCAAAACTACAGAATATGCATTTTTTAATATTTCATTTTAAAGATATAAGTCAGGATTGGCTACAGAAGTAATCTAAGTGCAGGTGAAGTTTGGGCCTCTAACTCGTCCTCACTTCCCCTCATTTAGGATAAGATATCCTTTATGTTGTTACATGCCCCCCTTCCTCCCTCCTCTGGCAGTGTCCCATAACGGCTGATCCCTTCCTTGTGCTGTTGCGAGTAATGTTCAGGTCCCACTTAGGAGTGAGAACATGTGGTATTAGGTTCTTTGTTTCTGTGATGAATCACTAAGAATGATTGTCTCTAATTCTATCCAATTTGCTGAGAAGTCCATGATTCTGTCCTTCTTTATGGCTGTGTAGTATTCCATCATGTATATGTACCACATTTTCTTTATTCAGTCTACTTTCAATGGGCAGTAGGTTTGGTCCCATGTTTCCGCTATCATGAATAGTGTGACAATGACCATGAATGTGCAGGCATCTTTTTTGTAGAATGATTTGTGCTCCTCTGGATATATTTCCAGGGGGGTGATCGCTGGATTGTCTGGAAGGTATATTTCTAGTTCCCCTAGATGCTTAAGAAGGCATTAAGCACAGGAAAAAAAAAAATGACCATGCACTCCACAAGAGTATAGAATATACATTTTTATCATCAGGATATGGAACATTCTCCAAGACACACCATATGATAGGCCACAAATAAAATCTCAATAAATTTTTAAAAATCAAAATGATATCAAGCACCTTCTCAGACCACAGTGGAATAAAACTAGAACTTAACTCCAAGAATAACTCATGAAGCCAAACAAAGACATGGAAGTTAAACAATCTACTCCTGAATCAACCTTGGGTCAACAATAAAAAAAAGATGGAAATTAAAAAATTTTTCAAAATGAAGGGCAACAATAAAACAAGTTACCAAACATCTGGGACATAGCCAAAGCTGTGCTCAGAGAAGAACTTATAGCATTTAAGGCCCACACTAATAAGACTAAAAGATCACTTATCAACAACTTAACATCATAGAAAACTATGAACAAACCAAGCCCAAAGCTAGCAGAAGAAAAGAAATAATGAAAATTACAGCAGAACTAAATGAAATTGAAATTTTAAAAAATACAAAAGACCAACAAAACAAAAAGTTGGTTTCTTAAGAAGATAAACAAAATTGATATACCACTAGCTAATTAATATTAAGAAACAAAGAGAAAAGATTCAAATTAGCTCAATCAGAAATGAAAATGGAGACATTACAACTGATATGACAGAAATTCAAAAGATCACCCAGACTGTTATGAATACCTCTATACAAACAAACTAGCAATCTTGAGGAAATGAATAAATTCTTGGAAACATACAACCCCCAACCTTGAATAAGGAAGAAATAGACACCCTGAACAGATCAATAATGAATAGTGAGATTGAAATCATATTTAAAAGTCTCCCAACAAAAAAAAGCCAGGACCTGATGTAGTCACAGTCTAATTCTACCAGACTTTCAAAGAAGAACTGGTACCAATTTTACTGAAGTTATTCCATAAGTTTTAGGAGGAGAAAATTTTCCCTATTGCATTCTACAAAGCTAATACCACTCTGATATCAAAGACAGGAAAACACACAAAGAAAAGAAAACTACAAACCAATATCCCTTATGAACACGAATGCAAAAATCCTCAACAGACATCCAAATCAGGAAAGAAGAAATCAAACTATCTATATGCCAAAGATATGATCCTATACCTAGAGAATCCTGAAGACTCCTCCAAAAGATTCTTGGATTTGTTAAACGAATTCGGTAAAGTTTCAGGATACAAAATTAACACACATAAATCAGTAGCACTGCTATACACCAATAGCAATCAACCTGAGAATCAAGTCAAGAATTCAATTCCATTTACAACAGCAGCCAAAAAGCTAAAATACCTAGGAACATATTTAACCAAGGAAGTGAAAGATTTCTACAAAGAGAACTACAAAACACTGATGAAAAGAATTGAAGAGGACACAAACAAATGAAGAAATATCCCATGCTCATGGATTAGAAGAATCAACATTGTTAAAAATGACCATACTACCCAAAATAATCTACAGATTCAATGCAAACCCTATCAAATTATCAATGTCATTTTGCACAGAATTAGATAAAGCAATCCTAAAATTCATATGGAACCAGGAAACAGCCAGAATAACCAAAACAATTCTAAGAAAAAACAACAAAGCTAGAGGTACCACACTACCTGACTTCAAATCATACTACTGTAGTAACCAAAACAGCATGGTACTGGTACAAGAGCAGACACATGGACCACTGGAACAGAATAGAGAATCCAGAAATAAACCCAAATACCTTCAGTCAGCTGATCTTTGACAAAGCAGACAAAAACTACACTGGGGGAAGGACACTCTGTTCAACAAATGGTGCTGGGAAAATTGGATGGCTACATGCAGAAAAATGAAACTTGATCCCCCTCCCTCTCCACATACAAAAATTAACTCAAGATGGATTAAACAACTTAAATGTCAGACTTGAGACCATAAAAATCCTATAGGAAAACCTCTTCTGGACATCTGCCTAGGCAAAGAGTTTATGGCAAAAACCCCAAAAGCAATACAACTAAAACCAAAATAAATAAGTGGGACTTAATTAAACTAAAAAGCGTCTGCACAACTAAAGAGATAATCAACAGAGCAAACAGGCAATCAGCAGAATGGGAGAAGCTATTTGCAAACTATGCATCTGACAAAGGACTAACATCCAGAATCTACAAATAACTCAAACAAATCAGGAAAAAAGGAAACAACCCCATTTAAAAAGAGGGCAAATGATATGAACAGACATCTCTCAAAAGAAATTATACAAATAGGCTAGCGAGCATATGAAAAAATGCTCAACATCTCTAGTCATCAGGGAAATGCAAATTAAAACCATGAGCTACTACCCTACACCAGTCAGGATGGCCACTATTAAAAAAAAAAAAAGATTCTGACACAGATGCAATGAAACTTATATACTGTTGGTGAGAGTGTAAATTAGTAAATGGAAAGCAGTATGAAGATTTCTCAAAGAACTAAAAGTAAATCTACCATTTGATCCAGTAATCCCACTACTAGGTTTCTACCTAAAGGAACAGAGGTAATTATATAACAAAGACACCTGCACCTGCATGTTCACTGCAGCACAATTCACAATTGCAAAGATGTGGACTCAACCTAAATGACCATCAACTGATCGTAGATAATGCAAATGTGGTATATATACGCTGTGGAATACTATTCAACTATCAAAAAGAATGAAATAATGTCTTTTAGAGCAACTTGGATAAAATTGGAGAACATCCTAAGTGAACTTAACTCTGGAACATAAAACGAGATGCAGCATGTTCTCACTTATAAGCGGGAGCTATGCTAAGGATCTGTGAAGGCATGGAGAGTGGTTTAATGGACACCAGAAACTCAGAAGGGGGAGGGGAGACGGTGTGGAGGGACGAAAAAAATAAGCTATCAGGAAAAGTGTGCACAGTGGGTACACTTAAAGCCCAGACTTCTTCAACACTACACAATGCAACCATGTAAACAAAAACTATTTTGTACCCCCTAAAGCTATTGAATAAAAATTAAATTAATTTTTAAAAAAAGAATCACAGGTTTAAGTTCATGCTTACTCTCTATGATCACAACTACTATTCAGAGATTGAAATTAGATCTGGGCATCAGTCCAGGGTGTCAGTGGAATAGAAAATTATAGGAACACCAGAGACAAAGAAAGGTGGGGAAGGTGGACACAAGACGCAAGCAATAAAAAAATCACATCAACAAATGACACTAGACTTCTCCATGGGAAATCTGAACACTATACAATAATAATGCAATGCCTTAAGAATTCTTAGGGGAAAATAATTCCAACTGGAAACTGTCATTCGAATATGCAGTAGAACAAATATATCTTCAGGCAGGTGTATAACATAAACCTACCCCCTGAATAATGCACTCCATCAAAAATATGAGAACAAATCAAGGAAAAAAGAAGACATGATATATAATTAACAGGGGCTCTAACTTACAAGAGGGCTGGTCAAAATGTCCATGATAACTGTGGGGGCACATTCCAGGCAGCTGGTCAACAGTCCCAGATCCTAGCCAGCATCTAGTGGAGTAGGCAGCAGGCTCCAAGACTAGCTCGCTCAAGACTAAACACCACGTGCCAACATGCAAAACACATTTATTAACATTTTTTTATCCACATTTTCTATGTTTTTTACAGAATATTTATTAAAGCTGTTTAATATGGAAGTTTTTATTTGTAATTTTGGAAGTCCTTTCTTGTAAAGATTGTTCTTTTGTCTAATGACAAACAGCAGCCACAGGGATTATTCTGGATCTCCTCGTTGGATAAATTTGATTTCTTCTTGATACACCTTCTGTATTTCTGAGGTAATGTTTTTATTATTTCTTCAGTGTCTGGTGGACCCTGATACATCAACAACTCTAGTGACTTGCTTCCCTTAGAATGCTATGAAATTACAGGAGAGTGAAGTGGTAGCCCTGCTGATCGCAAAGCTTCTGATACATTGGGTTTAGGATTGTCTCCTCTGTCAGGGAACCTTGTTTATGAAGTGTATGGCTTTACCACTGCTGGCAGATGCCATCTTACTTCCCATCATGACCCCCGAGAATGGAAAGCTTCCGGGGCACAAGCGATCCACAGTGATAACCTGAGTCGTGGGCAGCTGGGTGCGGGTTTTAACATTCTAATAATACATGTAGTAACATAGTGAGAGTTTGGAGAGGAGTTATATAGAAAACTAAGCAAATGAGAAAACAATTATTAAGGTGTGCAGGAAACAAAAATATTCATAGCATACTTCATGGATCAGCTATAAAAAGAATTTATGTGGTCATAAAACTATAATCACTGAACATGATTCAACCAAAAATGATTCAACCTCACCAGGAGGATGAGGGGATAGGAAGTATCCGTGTGTGTGTGTGTGTGTGTGTGTGTGTGTGTGTGTGTGTGTGTGTGTGTGAGAGAGAGAGCAAGAAAGCTAAATTTGAGAGAGTACACTCAATTCTCATATTTCATTGAAATATGATAAATGCAATGCATTTAGATGAAAAATGTCTAACATTTAGTTTTGAGAAGCAGAGGCGGCTTAGCAAAACAAAGAATCACAGAGGCAAACCATATTTGTAGGAAGCACTTGGCCCTGCAGAAAAGAAGGCATCACTGTGAACAGCTCAACAGCTGCTTATCAGATGAAGTAGAGAAGAGTAAATGCAGAATTCGGAGTCACAAGGTAAATGTCTACTAGGTGAGCACAAGGCCCTGGGGTCCCCCAACATGTGCACTCATCAAAACAGCTGGTCCAGGAAAACTCATCTTCCTCAAAGATGAGTCACCAAATCAATATAACACAGCTGTGAGTCTTTTAACAACTAACACAAGAAAAAAGAGGAAAGGAACCAGAAAATCAAAGGGTGGACAGAAAATATCAATAGAAAATTGATAACTAGAAAACTGGTACATATGAAAACTGTAGCCAAACATTTTACTCTGACAGAAAGCTAGAAAGTGGTGTTAGTGCATTTGTATCTTTAAGATACCATTTAAAACTGACAAATTAAATAAATAGTAGATATGAGTGTGTGTTATAACATCACGATAAATACAAAGTGTAGAAAAACAAAAAACACATTGATTTAGTTATTGAATTACAGTATGAAATTATAGACAACGTCTAAAGAAATTGAGGATTAAGGGCATTAAAAAGTTATTCCATTAGAGTAAAATACAAACCTTGCAAATTTTCAGAAGTAACATACACAAAACAAAGCAAATAAGCTCATGGAGTCTTTTTAAAAAGTTTAACGGAGAAAGAATGACATAAAATATTGTGATAGATCTGTGCTCAAACGTACTTCTCATGTCAAATATGCAAATGAGCTTGCCTCCCCTATTAAAAGAAAAAGATTGGCAGATTGGATCACAAAGCAAAATCTTACTCTGTGCTGTTACTCCTACTCAGAACAAAGTGATGCATAAATGCTGATAATAAAAAGATGGGCAATAGTCCAATTAGGCAAAGGCAAATAACAAGAGAGCAGGTATCACAATCAAACAAGGTTGAATCCAGGTCCAAACCATTAAGGAAGTGAAAGAAACACACTTTGAATGATAAAGGGTCCATTTCTCAACGAAGATATAACAGTTATGAATATGCAACAAAGAAAATAGCGTCCACATTCAAAAAACAAAAACGATAAGAGTCACAAGGACAATAGCAGAAGATTACAGCTCATGACTGCTAAAATGAAAAAATGTAGGTAAAGCTTATAGGTAACCTAATTATTACAAATAATAAGGAATACGTTGTTAATTGCACTTATACCTTGAAAATAAAGAATAAGAACCACAGAACATTCCATAAAACTGGCTACACATTAGGCCATAAAGAGAGTAACATCAAACAATTACATAGATGCCTCTGATGCACCAGCCTCTTTTCTAAGCACTTTGCATACGTTAACTCAATGCCAAGAGCAACTTTTAAAAGTAGGTATGGTATTATTCCCATTTTGCAGATGGCGAGTCTACGGCACAGAATGCTTAAGTCACCTGTGCCAAGATCACAGAGCTCGCACTAGTGAGTAGCACAGCAGCTTAACTTAGGCAGCCGGCTCCCCGTCTGTGCTCTTTACTGTGAGGCCGGAGACTATCGTCAGTAGTCTCAAAAGCAGAACCAGTACAGATATTTCCTAGTCACAATGACATAAAAGTAGAAATTAACAGTAAAAACAAAAACTAAGAACTCTACCACCTGAAAACAATTTTTTTTTTTTAAAAAGAAAACCAACTAACAAAGTGGTCAAAGAAACGATTAACAAAAACCTACACAAAAACTCCCTTTTAACTTTGAGCAAAACAGAAAATTCAAACTGGACTAAAGTTAAAGCTCAGAGACAAGTTAAGGCCTTGAATTCTTACATCAATAACGAGGCTGTAGTGGGAGGATTTCTTGAGGCCAGGAGTTCAACACCAGCCTGGGCAACATAGTAAGACCTCGTCTGTACAAAAAAAAAAAAAAAAAGGAAAGAAAAAAAATAGACAAGAAAAATTAAAAATGAGTGACAAGGATCTTATCAAGTTATAAAAAGATAATTGGAAAAACCATCAGATATTCCAGGGAAAAATTATTTTTAAAAAAAGATAATTGAAGTAAACATAGGGTCTTCACAAAGAAAAATTAATAAAGGAAATTCATGAATTTATAAATAGAAGAATGGTGCTACTAATAAGTAAGTGAAGGAGCTAGTTCTTTTAAAAAAATTAAATCAATGAAATAGATGAGTCTTCATCTAACCAATCAAAAGAGAATACAAACGTACAAAATATTATAGCTCTTGGATAAACTCATAGAAGTGGAAGTCCTGGTTAAAGAGCATGAACGTTTGTAATTTTTACTGTTATTACTGAATTGCCACTTACAGAGGTTAGTACAATTTCCATTGCCACTGCAGTGAATGAAAGTGATTGTTTCCTCATATGCTCAGCAACCCAGTCTTAACAATTTTTAAAATATGTCAACCTAAAACATGAAAAGAAGTACCTCTGTATAGTTTGGGGGTTTTTTGTTTTTATTTTACTTTTTTTGCTTAACCATTTTGTGTCGCCCAGGCTGGAGTGCAGTGGCATGCTCATAGCTACTGAAGCCTTGACATGCTGGGCTCAGGAGATCCTTCTGTCTCAGCCTTCCAAGTAGCTGGAACCACAGGTGCTCACCACCACACCAGGCTAATTAATTTTTTGATTTATTGTAGAGATGAGGTCTCACTGTGTTGCCCAGGCTGGTCTTGAACTCCTGGGCTCAGGCAATTCTCTCACTTCTACCTTCAAGCCCAAAGTGCTGGGATTATAGACACAAGCCACTATGTCTGGCAAGTTTAAAATGCCTATACCTTTTTTCTTCTTTAGAGAGGAAGGAAGAAAGAGGAAAGAGAGAGAGAGGACAAGACAGAGGAGAAAGAACATGCCTAAAAAATGTCTATATCTTTTTGTTTTGTTTTGTGGATATAGTCTTTGATAGAATCAAATTCAGTGTTTTCCCAAAGTCATGAAAAGAAGTTGGAAGTTTTTCTCCTATTATCTCTGTTTTACTACTTTAAAGCTACTTTTCCACAAATGCATCATTGAGTTTTCCTGTGATTCTGTCATTTTAATTTTTGTTATTTTTGTTTATTATTATTTTTTGGAGGGAGAGCAGTTAGCTCTGTGGCAATATCCTTGACTTCTCCTACAGCAATTGATCTAGGTTTTCTGTCCCTTCTGGAGCCAGTTTTGCGATACTTGCTATATTTTTCTCTATGGACAAGCTATCACTGCAATTCACATTTTTACCACAAAGTGTCATCCGTAGTTTTGGTCTGCTGTTTCGTGTTGTAGACAGCAGTCAGACTGCCTGACAGTCCCCTTATCCTTTCTTGGGACAGTGTCCTATCCCCCGAACCCCACTCCACCTCATCAGAAGCTCTTGGTAGCCTTACTTTCCTTCATGATTGTTCAAGAATGAATCCTGGACCCAAACTATGTCTGAGATCCTTCCCTAGGATTTTTGAATTAGGTATAAAGGTTTCTAGTCTTAGTCTCCTGGGCTTATCTCTTCAAAAAAAAAGATGTAAAAAAATTTGAGGGAATTATAACGAGGCTATATTTTAAACTACCTAACTTGAGAACAGAGAAAGTGAATCCCCAGAGAGAGGGAAGCAGAATGCAACAGATCTTAAAGAGAAGCTGAAATGAAGCAGAGAGAAAACCGCCTGTAGTCCATGTGGTTCTTTTAGTTCCTAATTCTAGTTCCATCTTCTTGGGGTCCAACTGCATTCCTTCTCTTGGATTTTGGGAGATATTCCTACATCTGCTGTATCAACTCTTCTGTTTAAACTAGCTTAAGTTGATTTCTTTTGTGGTACTTACAACAAAAGTTCTAACATATTGTTCAGCTCCAATTCCCACATGCCTCTTCCAGCCCTGTCAGGACATGACAGCTTAGGCTATCGGAGTTCATCTAACCCTGTAGTCATGCCAACTTTACTATGTGTGTATCCTCATCAAGTCCCTGTTTCCTTCCCAAAGCTTTCTCTGACTATCCCAAACCTCTTTGCTTTCTCCCTCCTCTGAATTTCCATGTTACATATTGGGAGGAAGAGTTGAAAAATTGCACCCTAGCGATGCCAAATAACACTCGAATCTTTTTCCATCTCAAGCATCTGAGAGACATTCACACAGTCTTTTAGAACTCCTGCTTCTGCAGTGAAAGTTCCACAACCTTGCCCGTGTTTACAATCTCATGAACCTATTCGAAACTAAATCTACTATTTATTACATATAGTATGATTTTCAACAAAACAGGTTCTGCTCAAGGGGACTGTTCAGCATTAATTCCATGACATCCCCCTTAAGATTGAAAAATAGAAAATAGTCGGGGGCAGTTGCTCACACCTGTAATACCAGTGTTTGGGGACGCAGATGTGGGAGAATTGCTTGAGCCCAGGAGTTTTCAAGACCAGCCTAGGCAATGAAACGAGACCTCATGTCTACAAAAACTCAAAAAGTTAGCTGAGCATGATGGTATGTGCCTATAGTCCCAGCAGCTCAGGAGGCAGAAGAATTGCCTGAGCCCAGGAAGTTGAAGTTGCAGTGAGCTGTGATTGTGCTATTGCCCTCCGGCCTGGAAAACAAAGTGAGACACCTACTCAAAAAAAAAAATTGAAAAATAGAAAATTACTATCCTTTATAAGCATAAAATCTGAATAGTATTAAAATGTCCATTAAGTTCACAGTATAAACAACTATGGTATGTTCATAAATGGAATACTACACAGCGGGAAAAAAGAATAAACTACTGATAATATGCAATAACAGATAAATTTCAAAACCATTGTGCTGAGGGAAAGAAGTTATGTATAATATACAGAGAGTACATACTGCATGATTCCATGTACCTATGGTTCAAGAATGGGCAAAACTAACCTTTGTTGATAGAAGTCAGAATGTGGGTTACCTCTGGGAGGATATTGACTGGAAAGTGGCAAGATATACCTCTTGAGGTGATGGAAATTGTACGCATCCTACGTAGGTAGTGGTTAAAGGAACGTGTGCAAAAGGAGAAATTTATCAAGTTACATGCATCTTTATGTTAAGAATTTCTTAATTTAAATATTTAAAAAGATACAAACATTCAGCTATCAGAGTTTGCTCCAAAGCAAAACAAGCACAGCTGGATTAAACCTATGGATTTCTGTTCTGTTTCTAAAACTGCACCACATTGTTCCACTTCCCCAGATCAGTTTTCAGTGCTGTGAAAACTGCACTGAATACAGAAAGATATTTTATATTTATAAATATGTATATACACACATATACAAATAATATATTTCCTTTTTTTTGGTGGAAAAGCAAGATTTATTGAAAGGACAGAAAAGCTCCCAGAGTGGGAAGGAACCTGAGAGGGTTGCCCTATTTATCCCTTTTAACAAAATGTTCTTCCTCTTGTTATCCTAACGGTAACATACTATTTTTCTGAATATTCCATTTTCACTTAAGAACCAACATTGATAATCAGATTTTTTAATTGAATAGAATTCCATTGTATGGATTGACTCATAATAAGAGAAATGGACACCCAAAACCATTTTTTGAAATATATGTCTGGCAAAGACTAAAAGTTTGACATGATAATATGTTGCCAAAGGTATCGAGAAATAAAGAGCCTCATACATTGCTAGTAGAATGTAAATTAGTACTTTTTAGGGAGAGCAATTCATCAAAGTTAGAAATGCACGTATTCTTTGGTTCAACAATTGAGTCTGGTGAAGCATGTTTCATTTGCTTAAGGACCTTATGTTTCCTTTCCTGTGAACTATCTGTTCGTATCATTCCACACTTTACTATTATGTTGTTTCTGTTTATTTGATCTGTGGGGGTTCTTTGTAGATTAGAGAGATTCACATTTTGTGAAATGTGTTGAAAAGTTTTTTTTTCCAGTTTTGTAATTTGTCTTTTGACTGATGCTGTTTTTCTGACATGCTAGAGTTTAAGTAGTTGAAAAGTATTGATAAATCATACTTGGCAAGGCCTCCCCAAGTGTGCCTGTGGTTCCAGCTACTTGGAAGGCTAAGGTGGGAGTATTGTCTGAGACAAGGAAGGAGGTCGAGGCTGTGGTGAGCCATGGCACCAGCCTGGGAGACAGAGTGAGAAAACGACTCAAATAAATAAATGACATCTGAAAATACAGCATGATAAACTTGTCAATAAGCTCCTCAAATATTCTTTTAAAAAGACAAAGTTATTGGCACAATTTCTCAGTTCCATAAATCTTAAGGAGAAAGATAATCTTTGTATTTAGTTTCCTATTGACATGGTAAAAAAAAAGAAATGGATCATACTAAGTGCTGAAAAACTTCAGTATTTATGAGTATGGTGAATATGCTTTTGGTGACTCTATTTCTTGGAGACAGAACATTTAGCAGCACAGTGATTATGATGTAGTCCCAGTCCAACTTGCTGAGAGTACAACTACTGCAAGTTGCCTGACACTTTTATGCAAGATGTGAGCAGCAAGATAGTTTGATAGAGGAATTATTGTCTCTATGGGGGAAAATAGATCTAGAACTAGCAAATAACTCCCTCAGTCACTGCCATGGAGAGCAGGAATGGCGCCAGGCAGCAGCAGTGGTTGTAAATGCAGTGAGGGGACCATGGATGCTCTGCCTGAGGTTTCAAGAATTCTGAATACTGGCTAGGACGTGAGGACTGTTTGTGTATGGCTTTGTGAACAAGTAATTAACCCAGAAGCGTTGTCATTGGTTATTAAAGAGGCTCTGCAAAGCTACTGAAACACCAATGGCTGCTAAAATAAGACAAGTTGACTTTCTGGAGAAATCCTGACATGTCAAGCTCAGCAAGAAGCCTTGAAGACTGCACTGTAGTCAAGAATATACAATGAAACTACTGCACCCAAATTCCCCTATTGGGAATATACCCAGAGGAACTCAAATCAATCTACAAAAAAGATACCTGCACACGTATGTTTGTTTCCGCTCTATTCACAATAGCAAAAACATGGAACCAACCATATTGCCCATTGAAGCTGGATTGGATAAAGAAAATGTGGTACATATACACAATGGAATATTATGCAGCCATAAAGAAGGACAAATATATGGACTTCACAGCAACTTGGATGGATTTGAAGTTGATCATACTCAGTGATCTATCACAGAAACAATGAACAGAGTACTATATGTTCTCACTCATAAGCAGACCTTGAACAATTATAATACTATAAGAAAGCATTTGGCAGTAATGGGAAGCTGTCAGGGGAGGAGGGGTGGGATTGGCAGTTGAGGGAAACTGCTAGGGGAGGGGGGGCATACCTCATCAACAAGGGTACCTGTATAATCAATGTTTGTATACCTAACCCTGAATTGTACCCCACAGCTTTATAATAAAAAATAACTTAAAAAACCATTATAGACACAACAGAAAAAAAAATTACTGAATGCAGTAGTACAGAACATTTTTTCTTTTTAAAGCTTTTTGCATCAGTGGAAAGTGGCTTACAGATAGAACTATCAGATGTGTTTACATCGTATCTCATTCACTTCTTTTTAAACAGCACTAATGCTTTGGCATTGATATATTCATATTTATGCATTCCTTATTTATAGCTTTGGTAGCTTTAATCTTCTAAGTAGTTTATCAGATGTGTACATATGCTGTACTTGGTTGAAGTATGATGAATCCATCAGTAACAATGTATAGTTGTTGTTAACACCATGATAAATTTTTTTTCTTTAGAGACAGGGTCTCACTGTGTTGTCTAGGCTGGTCTTGAACTCCTGGCCTCAAGCAATCCTCTTGCCTTGACCTCCCAAAGTGCTGAGATTACAGGCATGAGACACCATGTCATTATAAACTTTAATCTTGAATTTTTTATGCATATAACTGTCAATTAATGTTGTATTGGGCTGAAAG
This sequence comes from Carlito syrichta, assembly GCF_000164805.1. Lineage (NCBI taxonomy): Eukaryota > Metazoa > Chordata > Mammalia > Primates > Tarsiidae > Carlito > Carlito syrichta. Next base: position 166,143 of record NW_007248102.1, read on the forward strand.
CTGATAGGATTTCAGTCATTTGTGAATTTTTACTTTGATTCATTATGTCATTCTGTTTTAAAATTAAGAGCATGAAAAACATTTCTTGTCATTTTTTTTTTTTTTTGAGTTGGAGTCTCACTCGGTCGCCCAGACTGGAGTGCAGTGACCGCAGCCTCGCCTGCTGGGCTCCAGCGATCCTTCCGCCTCAGCCTTCCGAGTAGTCGGAATTATAGGCACCCGCTACCACGCCCGGCTGATTTTTTTTGTTTATTGTAGACATGAGATCTCGCTGCCCAGGCAGGTCTCGAACCCGCGGGCTCAGGCAATCCACTCACCTCAGCCTCCCAAAGGCGCGGGATTACAGGCTGAGCCACCGAGCCCGGCTGTCATTTGTTTTTTAACAAAAAATATTCAGTTTTTCAGACAGCTTGTTGGGCAGTTAATAGTGGCAACCAGATCATTTTTGTATTGATTTAAATAATTAAATAATTGGATTAAATTTGATATTGTATGAAGAAAATACATTATTGTAGCTTAGAAAAATTCATTTACACAGAAAAATGACTGGAGGATATGAAATTTATCGTGATGTTGGACTAAGATTAAAGAATTTTTTGCTAAGAACATGGGCACAAGCTGGGCATGGTGGCATGTGGCTATAATTCCAGCTATTTGGAAGGCTGAGGCGGAAGGATCACCTGAGCCCAGCAAGTCGAGGCTGCGGTGGCCGTGAGCGTGCCACTCCAGCCTGGGCAACAGAGTGAGACTCCACCTCAAAAAAAAAAAAGAACATGGGCACACATTATTACTATTCACTACCGCCTATGTATGTGAGCTAGGATTTCCAATTTTGACCCTATTTAAAAATAAAAAGATAGGCTCAACAGTAGACCATGTACCGCTTTTCTCATGAACAGGCAAGGACTTCTATGGTGTTAAATATTTCCTGATTTGTTTATATATATATATATATATTTGAGTTGGAGTCTTACTCTGTCACCCAGACTGGAGTGCAGTGGCCGCTCCCGGCCACTGCAGCCTCGACCTGCTGGACTCCGGCGATCCTTCCGCCTCAGCCTTTTCAGTAGCTGGAACTACAGGCACGCGCTACCACGCCCAGCCAGTTTTTTATTTTATTGTAGAGATGAGGTCTCACCAAGTTGCCCAGGCGGGTCTCGAACCCGTGGGTTCAGGCAATCCACTCACCTCAGCCTCCAAAAGTGCTGGAATTATAGGCTGAGCCACCGAGCCCGGTTTCTATATTATTTATATAAAGATTTGTTTCTACACTGTATTACAAAATATTTTTTATTTTATATTAACTTTGTTTTTTACTTTATTCTATGCAGTAAGCATTGTGATATTTGTATTTCAGACACGTACATATATGTCATATATATGCACATACTGGACTGCAATGTAAAATTTATTTCTTACTGTGGGTTGTAGATAAAAAAGTTAGAAAAATATCCAATGCATTAGAAGTTAGAAGACAATGTTGGATGAGTAACACACCTGCAGAACGATTTGGCTCACAGACCACTAGGTTGTAGTCGCTGAACAAAACTGAATGTGAGTTTAAGTATAGAACTTAGTTTGTATGTAAGTTACAGTTAGGGCAGAGAATGATATAATAAAAAGAGTGCTTAAAAACATTAATAAAAGCTGGGCTCGGTGGCTCAGCCTGTTATCCCAGCGCTTTGGGAGGCCGAGGTGAGTGGATTGCCTGAGCCCACGGGTTCGAGACTCACCTGGG
>NW_007248102.1:167900-169369 GCF_000164805.1 Carlito syrichta
GCGGCCACTGCACTCCAGTCTGGGCGACAGAGTGAGATTCCAACTCAAAAAACAAAAACATTAATATGCCCCTATTGCAAGACTGGCAGGAATAGAGACTGAGGGCAGAAAGCTCACTTAAGTACTAAGTCAAAAAATGACTCTAGTTCAGGATCAGAAAAGGAGGAAAGGGGAGGGAGATAATGGAGGTAAAACATGGTGCCAAGGAGAAACGACAGCATTTTAGAGCTGGGAGGGACCTCTGGAATCATAGACTCCAACACCGTCTTCGTAGGAGCAGGGAAAGCAAAAGGAGAGCAGAAAACCGAACCTGCTCAGAAACTGTCTACGACGTCACACTGACTCAAACAATCAAGAGTTAATCCAATTAAGGTTTGGATTTCCTCCAGGACGTGGAGGGCGTAATCAAAGTTGCATTCTAGTCAATGAATTAAGGCGGCCAGTATTCTCATGCTTTTCAATCTGAATTCCAATTCGTTTCTCACAGGTAACCCTCCAAGGCGCGCCCAATTAACGCTCCTCCCCCACCCTGAAATGGGTCTTCCCCTATCTGACATTCCAGCAACACTCTTAAGAAATTTTCTATTGATTTAAATAGTTCAGGGCTCCCTGAACTGTTCATCTGCTTGATAATGTTCCAAATTTCAAAGCGTTATTGAACCATTTACGACCGTGCCCTACAGGACGCCCACTGCAGCCGGGCGAGGAAAACACGAGTCGCTCCAGGAAAGGGAGGCCTGAGGGAGTCGCGCTGCGCTCTAGAGGAGGAGGCCGCTGGGGCGAGTCTGGCTGCAGCTGGGCATTTCCTTTTTCCGCTCCAAACGTCGGGCTACGGGGACACAGGGCGGGCAGGCACAGAGGCTGGTCCGCGCGTCCCTCTACCCTTGGCCGGTGCCCTCCTTGAAGAACCAGCGGACAGTCCCAGCTCCCGGGAAGCGAGAGCGGGAGAGCCGGCGCCATGGCTGCTCAGTCCCAGGCGCGTTCTTACGCTCGCCCTTAGACGCTCCCAGCGCAACTCTGGTTTCCGGGTGCGAATAGGAAGCTACTCGCGAAACCCCAGAGCCCTCACTTTGTGGATGGGCACAGACAGCGTCTCCGTTTCCAAGGAAACAGGCAGTGCCATGACGTCACTTCCGCCGACCTGCCTGGACTCCAGACTGTTGGGAGGAAAACTGAGCAGAGCCACGACAGTGGACGCGAGCGTCTCCTCTCTGCGCATGCGTCCGCTCAGCGGCCTGCTTCTATTTATGTGGGGGATCCAACATGGCGGCTGCTGCGACCCTGGCGATGGCGGTGGAGCCCATCAGAACATAGTAGCGGGGAAGGGGGCACCGTCCGCACTCACCGTGGCGACGGCCGAGACGGCTGAGGGTGGTGGAGGGAAGAAAAACGACGGAGAGAAAAAGGAAGGGCGGGCGGGCACGCAGCGCGGCGTGGGAGCGAGCGCCGGCTCGAGCGAAAGCCGAGGG
>NW_007248102.1:169706-186336 GCF_000164805.1 Carlito syrichta
TGCAGCACGAGCCCCCGCGGCCCGAGCCGCCGCCGCCGCTGCCCTTGCCGCCGCCCCCGCCGCGGGAGTCGGCTTCCCGGGCCGAGCGGCCGCCGCGGGAGACAGTGCGCCTGGAGCTGGTGCTCAAGGACCCCACCGACGAGAGCTGCGTGGAGTTCAGTTACCCGGAGCTGCTGCTGTGCGGGGAACAACGGGTACAGAAGATTCCTCCCCCCTGCCCCGGACCTTGGGGCCTCAGGACCCGTCGCCTTCCCCAGCTGGTTTGCACCTTGGGCCGCCTGCCGAGCGCGTCCCGGTCGCCCCGAGGGAGGGCTGGAGGGGCAGGACCGAGCGAGTACACGGGGCAGTGGGCTCTGCTTTGCTCCGCTCCGGGGGTTGCTGGGGCTCTCGCCCGGCTGCGCCGCCGTGAGCCCCGCATTCGCTCCCACTCCGCGTCGAGCCTGTTTTCCTGTGCGCCTTTCAAAGCCTCACGTTTTCCTGCTTTCCTTTCTACTTCCCACACAAAATCTTGGGGCCCTGCAAGCCGTGTGGCCGGGTTCTCCTGTGGCGCTCCAGCTGTCGTTCCGGTAGAAAGGAAGAGAAAACCTTGGGGGACACGCCCCCAATCTGAAGCAGAGAGAGTGTAGCCCCGCTGGTTTCGTCCGCACCCTCATCACTGTTGTGCGGGGCGCTGTGGCTGCGGAGGTGTGCTTGCGTGCGTGTGGTGTTTCTTAATCGAAGGGAATTTAAGAGACTAAGGATTCCTCTTTAGGAATGAAGAAGTGGGTTATCTGGTTACTTATTTTTCTCTTTTGTTGGTATTGGTAAACCTCTTTAGCTTTGCTTTTTGTGGAGTTTGTTTATATTGTAATTGAATGGGGAAATGTCTCCTGTTTTATATGGTGCCTGCCCATAATGTTCTTGAGTGCATATCATTCGTTTATAGGAGAGTATTGTACTTGACCATTTAACTTTTGGAGAATGAAGACAAAAATCTTCGCCTTGACTTTTTAAAAACTTTATTGAACATATATAAGTATGCTTTTGATGTAACTGGTGGACAATGGAGATAAAACAGAGTTTGCTGGTAATTGTAATTTTTATTGTTGTGGGTTGCTGGGTCTTCAGCAATTAGAAAGGGAAATGATAGATTAACAGTAAAGAAAGAGAACAATTTCTTCTGTTGCTTAGCAATTATGCCCTTTATTAGGTTTTGCTTTAGCGTAGGTCTAATGGACTCCCTGAGTCACTTGTTTTGTTTTCATCCTCAACTAACTACCTTTACGGTTGAAATGACTGACAGCTTAGTCCAAAAGTATCATGTTAAACACTAAAACTACATTTTGTTTGTGGCTAGCTAATCTTTTGATCGTTATTTACAAATGTTGTGTGACCAAATCGTTACTAAATGCTTTCAACCAAAATGAATTGTGAAGGGTAGATAGAGATCATTTTGGTCACTTCCACGTGACATTTTGCCCTTGAGATTCACTTTAGTGCCTCTCTTCTTTATACATGTGGTGTCATTTTCTTCCCGAAAGAAGATGAAACATAGTGGATGGAGCATTTTTCAAATAAATTGTTTTGGACCCGTTAAAGTGAAAAGCATTATCTTTGAGTAAAAAATACTTAACAATAACTAAATCTACTGAGTTCTTATTGTGTGCTTGAGACAGTTCTAAGCACTGCATGGTTTGTCTAGTTCAGTCAAGCAGAACTCAGTGAAGTAAGAACTATTATCCTCATTTTACAAATGTGCATAATTTTATTAGAACTTCTTTCCATGGTAGTACAAATTCTTAGTAAAGGAAAATTTCTTGCAATTAACCGTATAGTTTAAATTTATAGAATCCTGTCAAAATGAAACAAAATTAGAGCCATAGTAGAAATACAGAGACCCCTATTATGACTCTTTTCATGCTGTAATGTTCATGTTATGGTGAACTAATAATATGTACTATCATTTAGTTATAAAAAAGAAAAAATTCATTAAAAAGTTCATTTTTGACCCCCTAGCTTTGTTAACTGGTTAATACCAGAACTGCTTTGATGTACGAGAGAAAGAATAATTGTATTTAATTTTTGTGTTTTCTCTAAATTATTAATTTAGAGGTTTATTAGTCTGATTTTCTCATCGTATTTTCAGCCATATATCTTTTGTCATAGTCCACTGAACAAAAAAATTCATTGTTTATAGTCACCTTTGCAACAAAGATTTGCCACATTTTCCTGTAATTACTCCCAGTGAATACGTTTATTACATAAGTAAGTTTAGAAAACATCTTGTAAAGTTGTCATGGTTCCATGAAAAGAAATCCTAGAGAAGAAACCATCAAAAAGCAAACTGAACATTAGAATGGGTTTGGAAAGTGGTAGTTTCCAAATTTGGGTTTTCCTTCCCTTTCCTTCAGGGATGGTCTATTTATTTTTAGAGATGTTGCAATATTTTAAAAATAGTTTTAATTTTGAGTTATTGTAATTGAACAATGCACCTTGTGGCAGACTGGAAGTAGAGTGGGAAGGAAAAGGAGATCTTGTGAAGTTAGGAGAAAAAGAGCTCTAAATTTTTTAAATAGCCATCTATCACTAAGATTTTAGCTCCAGATCCTGAAGTCAATGATGTGGGACTGTAAAAAACAAAAACAAAAAAGTGTGTTATGTACGGGCATTGTATTAGGATGCATTTAAATCAGTCAGTCCCTTTCACTGTTCTTAAATGAACAGTGAAATCGTGATTAGTTGGAGTGCAATCAATTTCTTCTATGTTCCATTTTTATTAATGAGGAAAAGAAAAATTAAATAGACTTATGTTGGAAAGATATGAGGAAAAAGCCACAAGTTAGCTAACCCTTAACCTTGTTGTCTCTGTACAGTGCTGTGCTGTGATTGGAGTGGTTTAGGGTGATGACAGGCATTGGAATCATCTCCGTCCTGAAAGATTACTTGGGTCACCATTTCTGGCAAAAGGGTAATAGTGCATCTTAGAAATAAGTTTTGGCAGTGAGTGATACACAAGAAAATGATTTTTTTTGACTCTTACTAAACCAGAAAATCAGTTAACCAATATCCGTATGTGAACATTTACTGCAAAAAGAAAAATAAGTGACTAATAAGTGCTAATATAACTATACTGCTGGAGAATTCTGTGTTATATCACTGTTTTTCATATTGCATATTTTGGGTAAGATTTGTGGAAGATCTACTGAAAATGGTGTTGATGAGTTAAGATTAAAGGACAAAGTTATTATATCAGTTTTGCATGGGGATAGTTGGTAATTTTCATATTTTTTTCACCTGAAGAAAACAAAGAAGCTTACTTAGTCTTGATTAGGAGAGGGTTTTTTTTCTTAACTGTAAAATAAAAGTGAATCTATTTTCTTAAATTTATTTTATAGACTATCAAGAGAATAAAGATATAGTTTTGATGCATATATAAAGTACATAAAACATTTCAGAATGGCATATAAGATGATCCTATTAATAATGTGGATCTGTGTGTTTATATTTACATGTATAAAATGGGTCAGAACAGTAGTAAAACCTAGTATTTGGACTTCACCGTGCAGGAGGGACCACTTTATAGTAATAAGGCATTGCAGTTGCTCGCTTGTCCTTATCCTCAGCCTCAGGTTAAGGCTATACCCTAAACATGTCTAGTATTCCTTATTTCTTTGTCAGTTTATTCTCAATAATTTGTTTCCTTTCAGATCCTGTTTACATTTTTCATTGGGGTGAAGTGTTCTATAAATTGATTACTTATTACAATAATTTAAAAATTATAAAATCATCTCCTTTAAGCATTAATGAATATGCCTTTATTCTAATACCCCGGGCATGATGAGTTGTTTGTATTCCTTCTCTTCATATTTTTTAGATTGATCTATTCAGACTTTATATTCAGGATAAGGCGTCACAATTTCAAGGGGTGCAAATCTTCCTTCCTTCTGCATTTTTTTCATGATTTTTTAGATTGATCTATTCAACCTTTATATTCAGGATAAGGCATCACAATTTCAAAGTGTGCAAATCTTCCTTCCTTCTGCATTTTTTTCTTGCCCTTCAGCATCAGCTGAATCTGTACTCAGTATTAAGCTGTAATATACTTATATTTTATTTATCTATTTTTTTGAGTCAAGGTCTCAGGCTGGGGTGTAGTATGATCACAGCTCACCATAGCCGTGACCTCCTGGGCTCAGGTGATCCTCCCACCTCAGCCTCTTGAGTAGCTGGGACCATAGGCGCACACCACCTTGCCAGACTTATTTTTCTGTGTTTGCATTTTTGTTTTTGTTTTTGAGTTGAAGTCTTACTCTGTCACCCAGGCTGGAGTGTAATGGCATGCTCATGGCCACCACAGCCTCAACATACTGGGCTCAGGCAATTCTGCTTCAGCCTTCCAAGTAGCTATAACTACAAGTGTGTGCCCCCATGCTCAGCTAATTTTTTTTTATTTATTGTAGAGACGCGGTCTCACCATGTTCCCCAGACTGGTCTTGAACCTGTGGACTCAGGCAGTCCTCTCACCTCCACCTCCCAAAATGCTGGGATTACAGGCGTGAGCCACTGTACCCGGCTGTTTTTTAATTTTTGAGATGAGATCTCTCCATGCTGCCTAGACTGATCTCAAACTCCTGGGCTCAAGCAGTCCTCTTGCCTCAGCCTCCCAAAGTGCTGGGATTACAGGCATGAGCCACCAGGCTCAGCCTTGCTTTTCTTTTTAATTACCTGAAGATGCTACTTCGGTAAAACCATCTAGTCTTCCTTTTTTTTTTTCAACTTTCTAGTCAATTGTCTGAAATAGGATAAAAATAGAATTTTTATCCTTGTTTTTTTTAAACACATATATATGCTAAAATAGAAGACTTAAGGATGTGATTTGTCTTTTTGTTTGTTTTGATAAATAGTCAATGTGGGCTCCAAGCTCTCGCTCTCTCTCTTTGTGTGTGTGTGTGTGTGTGTGTGTGTGTGTGTGTGTGTGTGTAAGTAACCGTGTATTAAAACTTTCATGTGTGTGTGTGTTAAACCATGTATCATAAACTTTTACTCTCCTGTGTTAGAAGGAAGTCATAATGTAATCTTTTTGCAGCTATTTTGCTTTCCTATCTTCCTTTAAAAGTAGTATGTATTACCGGAATGGATATCCATTGACAGGCTATTGGTGATGTCAAGGTTGTTGATACTGGTTCTCAGCAGAAAGCTGTAGCAGCTACAGACACCCAAGTGATACCTCACAGGCAGATGATTAAATGTGGACTCTAATTTATAATCTAGAGATCCTTTTAGACACATTTCTTGACCAAAGCAGCTAATCTTTTTTAATGATGATATCAAATTAAAGTTATAAGTGAGATTTTCATTTGTACCTCATGTTCGTGGGGTTTTCCCCCTTGTTATTTTGAATGAAATGATCATATGTCATTTTACAGGTGAAGACAATTTGAATTGTTGAGTTTTTAGGCACCAAAAAACTGTAGAATGTATATGAGTCCTTTAAAACTGCAAGTCCTAGCTGGTGCGGTATCTCATGCCTGTAATCCCAGCACTTTGGGAGGCGGAGGCAAAAGAATTGCCTGAGCCCAGGAGTTTGAGACCAGCTTGGGCAACTTGGTGAGACCTTGTCTCTACAATAAATCAAAATATTAGCCGGGCGTGGTGGTATGCACCTGTAGCTAGCTACTTGGGAGACTGAAGTGGAAATATCGCCTGAGATCAGCAGGTTGAGGCTGCAGTGGCCATGAGTGTGTCACTGCTCTCCAGCCTGGGTGACAGAGTGAGACTGCAATTCAAAACAGAACAAAAAACTGTAGGTCTTTTTTGCTGTGAACCAGCATTTCTTTTTAGTTACTTTTAAGGTTTCTGACTTCTCTGTTAATTTTAGGACGAATTGTCTTGTTGAATTTTAAGGATATAGAAAGCACTGAATAATAATGTAATTAACAGTAACATATTAAGGAATATAGTTATATATTCTGTTGTATGGAAATTTAACTGTAGTAATACTAATTCATACTTCTCTTTCTTTTCCCACTCACTTTGAATCAGAAGAAGCTCATTCATACAGAAGACCCATTTAATGATGAGCGTCAGGAGAGGCAGGAAGTGGAAATGTTGGCTAAGAAGTTTGAAATGAAATATGTGAGTATAATAAACTCTTCACTTAGGTAATTTTATCCTGTTGGCCTGTTTTCTCTCTATGACTGGTTGGAAGGGCTTATAAATATCTATTGCCTGCCTGATCTTGTTTTCACAAATTGAAATATAAGTGAATGGTTAGACAGTTAAATAAAGATTCCTATAGGTTTGTGGTGGCCTTAATTGCAGCTAATGTTTATTACAGTCCTTCTAGAATCCATGTTGACTTAACATATATTATCTCCAAACCTCATAAAAATAAAACTATAAGCTAAGTGATATTGACCATATTTTACAGGTAAAGAAACTGGGACTCTGAGCTCAAGATTAAGTAACTAATCTAAAGTCACACAGTGACAAGAATAGGCTGCATATTTGGGTCTATCTCTAACCCTGTGCCCTTCCACAGACATTGAGAATGCTCTTTTAATTCACTTGATGTGGTAGTTTTCAAACCCTCCTGCCTTTTAAGAATTTAAGAGAATGAATGTGTGTTTGTATTTCTAAGCTCCTTCAGTCAGGCTCAATTAGAAGCAGCATGAAAATTCTTTGAAAATTTCTAGTTTACCTTAAATATTCCTGTACATTCTATATTATTTGCCACAACATACTGGTGTTTATTTTAATATAACAAATAATTTTTGATTATCTTCTTGTTAAGTTGCTTAACATTTTTCTCAAATCTTCTAGTATAATTGACTTTGTAGGAAGTCCCACTCCATGGCTTTAAAAATCTGAAAAATCATGATTTTTAAATCATGGCTTTACATATTCTTGGCATTTTGCTAAAACATAGCCCATTTGAGAAGCAACACCTTACCCCTCTGATTCCTCTGTGTACATTGAAAAGTATCTCACAGAGGTTGGATATCAGCTCACACTAGCCCTGTCATCCATATTATCCTCAAGAGGCAACTAGGATCTTGGCCAACATTTGTTGGCTCCTTGTGGTAATTAAGAAACCAGCCAGGCATGGTGGCTCATGTCTGTAATCCCAGCTTTTGGAAGACTGAGACAGGAGAATCACCTGAGCCCAGGAGTTTGAGACCAACCTGGGCAACATAGTGAGACCCCTTCTTTACAAAAATGTTTTTAAAAATTAGCCAGACATGTGGCATGCACCTGTAGTCCCAGCTCTTGAGCCCAGGAGATTGAGGCTGTAGTGAACTGTGATTGTGCCACTGCATTCCAGCCTGGGCGACAAAGTGAGACCCCAACTTAAAAAAATAAACAAACAAATGAAAAGTAAAAGAAACTGTTAGAAGGTGGGAGAAATGTAAGAGAATAAATTGGAATTGGAACTAGGTTTAAGGTCATGCTTTGCCACTTGCAAACTGTGTCCTTTGGTGACATTATTTAGCTTTTTTGTGCCATGGTTTGTTTTTTTTTAATGAAAGCAGGACTTATTTTATTTTATTTTATTGAGTTGGAGTCTCATTCTGTCACCCAGGCTGGAGGGCAGTGGCATGCTCCTGGCCACGGCAGTCTCTACCTGCTGGGCTTAGGCTGTCCTTCCACCTCAACCTTCCAAGCAGCTGGAACTACAGACACATGCCACCATGCCTGGCTAATTTTTAAAAATGTATTTATTATAGAGATGAATTCTCACCAAATTGCCCAGGCTGGTCTCGAACCTGCCTGGCAATCCTCTCACCTCAGCCTCCCAAAGGGCTGGGATTATAGGCATGAACCACCGCACCTGAGAGAAAGCAGGATTTATTAAGAGGTCAGAAAAGCTCCCACAATGGGAGGGAACTCAAGGGGGTTGCCCCTTTGTGCCATGTTTTTTTTTTAATTTGTAAATTGAGAAATTCAGATTTTTAAAAGACCTTTCTGAATCTATATTCTATGTATGATCATAAATTTAGGGATGGACTAGTGGGTATTTCAAGAGAAGGAATAGCAAAAGTTCTTACACTAGTTTGTAATGTTTAATTACAATGTAATCTTTTGAGATTATACTGTATCATGATGTATAAATCCTAATCCTAATATGTGTTTTATATACAAGTTATACATTGGTTACATTTAATGTTTTAGCCAAGCGGTAAATTTACTTGGTTCGAGACCCGCCTGGGCAGCGAGACCTCATCTCTACAATAAATCAAAAATCAGCCGGGTGTGGTAGCACGCGCCAGTAATTCCGGCTACTCGGAAGGCTGAGGCGGAAGGATCGCCGGAGCCCAGCAGGTTGAGGCTGCGGTGGCCGGGAGCGGCCACTGCACTCCAGTCTGGGCGACAGAGTGAGACTCCAACTCGAAAAAAAAAAAAAAAAATTTACTTGGTTCACAATTCAAAACTGAAAAGGCTACATAGAGTGAAAAATCTTTCTTTTATTGTGTTGCTTACCCATCCAATCCTTTTCCTAGACAGCCAGCATTCATGAGGGGGTAGCTAGAGATGTTTTATGTGTATCTCTGAACGTATACATTTCTTACTCCCCAACTCCCTTTTTATGCATGTTACAGAATACTATACACACTTCTGCTCTTTGCTTTTTGCATTTACTATGTCTTGGAGTTTGGGTTTTTTTGTTTTTAATATCAGGACAAAGAGCTTTCTCTCTTTCTGGTTATTTCATTGTATGGAAATATCACAGCTTATTTAATCAGTTCCTAAATGATTTAGGTTGCTTTGAAAAATTTGCTATGATAGTGCTGTAGTAAATTACTTTGCAAAATGGCATTTTACACATTTTCAAGTTTATCTGTAGGACAAATTACAAGAATTTGGGAGCTTTAGGTCAGAGGATTTATGCATTTACATTTCTGGCCTATATTACTAAATTTCCAGTTCCCATTCCCTCCGCACTATATTAGAGTTTCTATTTTGCAATGGGTTGCAAAACCAAGGATTAGAATTGCTCTTTGCAGTTGAAAAAATTCCTAGCATATGATCTTATAAGTAATGTGACTTATGCATTTTAAGAAAATCAGGCCAAAAGCTACCTGGGAGAAGATACCTTGTCCACCTAGACTCAAGGCCTAGAGCTCTAGGCTATCACAAAAAAATCTTTCTTAAAGATTTTTATTGGCGTTCAGGGGCAGCAAATTTAGATGTTTTAGTAGTTGAAAATCAGTGATATCAGAAGTTATAGGGAGTCTAAAATTATAAAAGGAACACCTGCATTGAATTTATGGTGCTCCCTTCTCCTATTCTGTCCTGTTTTTTTGGTCTGTATCCAGTTATGCTGCTCTTATGTCAGGTAATGTGACAGTTCATATTTTGCTCAATTGCTAAATGTTTTTTTGGGAAAAGGTCAGTATGACTATTAAATACTTATTTTTACCTAGAGTATACTAAATTGGTTGCTGTACATAAATCTTATAAGTAAGTCTAGGTTTTGACATTTTTACAACTCTCTGATGGTATAAAAGTAATTCTGAGTAGTCTTATAAGGCGTCAAATTAGTCTTGTTGGTTACTGTAGGAAGGAGGCACGATACAGTTAAAAGAGGCTCACAATTCCCAATTCCGAGTTAAAACTCCAAATGTTAAGACTAAACATACAGTTTCCAACTCAGTTTTTAGATGGTTTCTAGGTGGTGTATACTTTTTCTGAGGCCATCCATACTTTAGGGTAGGGAATGATGTTCACTTTGATGAATACAGACTTGCTCTTTTAGTCTTCTAGGACAGAGGACAACCTGCAGTTTGAAGATTTCTCATAGTGATTTTTCTCACTTCATTACCCCCTCCATCTTGAAAGATCATGCTGTCCTAGAACTGGCTACAAAATCAGTAATCTAAATGTCAGTGCCTAGTATAATACTTAGGGCCTGTCAGAGGCTCAGTTAAGACTATGTAAATCTGACTGACTTTCTAAATAGGAAGACATTTATTCTGCCAGGTGTTTTGTTAACATTCATGAATCACATTATAACTATAAAATCTGCTTACTGTGTCATATAGACTTTGAATACCACCTTTCATGCTTAGGTCTCTGTGATTTTGGACTCTCAGAGCCTGGTAACCTCATATTTATTTGAAAAGGGAGGATAAGAGTAAATTTGATGGTATAAAAGTAATTCTGAGTAGTCTTATAAATAAAACAGTTGATCAAATGGAATGACACTATTTTAACTCAAAGACAAATTATATTTCTAAAAAAGTCTTTTTTTTTTTTTTTTTTTTGGAAACAGGTCTTATTTCCTTGGCTGGAGTACAGTGGCACAAGTATAGCTCATGGCAATCTCAAACTCCTGGGCTCAAGTGACCCTCCTGCCTCAGGTCCTGTAGTCGGTAGGAGTATAGGCATGCACCACCACACTTGACTAAATTAAAAAAAAATTTTTTTGTAGAGACAGGATCTAGCTATGTTGCTCAAGCTGGTCTCAAACTCCTGGCCTCAAGCGATCTTCTGACCCAAAGCCCTGGGTTTATGGGTGTGCCACTGTGCCTGGCCATAGTTCCAAAAAGTTTTTATTTTCTTTTGGTATCACTTATAAACATGTTTTTTCCAGATACAATTTGAAGAATGGCAGTATCTTATTTGTTTAATTTCTGATTAGTGACTTCTTTATTTCTACTCGTTGAGTGAAAAGAAATATAATTTTGTCAAACATATGGATTATTTTTAAGAAGTGTCCTTGAATATGAGACTGATAGAAATTGATGTTTTGAAGACATTTATGTACTCTTTCTGGGAGTTTTAAGAATTGTGTCAGTTACTCATATTATTAATTGATCATCTTGCTAATGGTTAAAACATCCTTGGGATCTTCCTAGACTGGTTTTCCTATTTGTTTAGCCTTAGGTCTGGTCCCTAAGGATCAATTTGGTAGAGCTCTGGGTAAAGGAGTTTGTTTGGGCAAATTTATTAATATCACCAAAAAACTAAATTCAACTTGCAGAACACAAATGTCAGTGCATTTAGGGTTATGTAGACCAATAATAGTATGATATTATATATACAGTAAAAACATAAAATAACCTTTTAAAACAACCTGGAGGAGAGGTTGAGGATCTTAAATAAAAGGCAAGGAAGAATATCTAGCTCAAGTAATCGTTTCTTTATTGAGGTTACCAATTCTAGTCACTTGCTGTGACATGCCCTTTTAATTCCTTGACCTCTTTGAATAAGTACTCTTCAACCTCCTTTAATCCCTTAAGAACAATTGCGAATTAGCAATTTTAGGGTTCTGTATTCATAAGTTGTCCTATATCTGAATATAGACATCTGTGTATACTATTCCTGTGCTGTGTGGTCACCTCTTGGCTGTCTTTCCACTGACTTGAAACTCTCTGCCCTTTTCTATTGGTAGCCTGAAGAAATGGGCATAGATGTAAAGAGATAAGGTTGTGGCAGGGCTGGTACAAGTAGGGATGTCTGTGACTAGGGGATGCTTTTTTCTCTCTTTATGGGACCAGAATCTTACTTGCCCTGTCTACCAGAGGTGATCAATTAATATTGGTTATTAGTTGGCTTTACTATTAGCTGGAGGCAATGGGGAAGGTGGGAGAGATCCAGTACTAAGACTGTCTTGTTTGTTTCCAGTTTAGTGCTACAACGTAATCATACTTCTTTGGCTTGAAACACTGATTATCAGGTTAAGCAAGTAGTAATGATTCAGTAATACTCTTCTGAGTCATAGTGAACTAGTGCCTAGAGGGATATATGTAAAGGGGTTCTTCATTTTGGATGTAGCAAAATTCAAGAATTTGTTGTTTGTTTAGTAAATTAATTTTGACTTTTAGGAGATCAGTTTAATGTGTAAACTGTAATATCAACAACTGCAAAGGTCTAGATAATTTATCCAGTAAGACCTTGATTCTGCTGCAGAGTTATCTTTCCTAAGGATGCTGAGAAAGAACAATTGAAAACAGGTCTGTGTAGTAGGGAAGACACTGTAATATAATCCTTTGCCAATCTATCTTGAGTTCTTTTAGGTTATTATTATTATTTTTTTTGGAGTTGGAGCCTCACTCTGTCACCAAGGCTGGAGTGCAGTGGCTGCTCCTGGCCACCGCAGCCTCGACCTGCTGGGCTCCGGCTATCCTTCCACCTCAGCCTTCCGAGTAGCCGGAATTACAGGCGCGCGCTACCGCGCCCAGCTGATTTTTTGATTTATTGTAGAGATGAGGTCTTGCTGCCCAGGTGGGTCTTGAACCCGTGGACTCAGGCAATCCACTCACCTCAGCCTCCCAAAGGCGTGGGATTACAGGCTGAGCCACTGAGCCCGGCTTAGGTTAAATTTTAATATTTGTGAATTAATTTATATGTTCCCTTTTGGCAACTGTCAAACATTTGGTTTCAGTTTATACAACTTGCACATCATTGAATTTCAGCTCAATTAAGGAACTGGAGGGTGGAGAATGGGAAAAGAGAGGTAAGGGAGGAGGCAGATCGGGGTAGACATTTTCCAGGAAGGCCAAAAGGTGTGTAAAAGTAAACTGGCTAGAAAACTGTACTGTAGTGGCCTCTAACTGGAATGTGCCTAATAGTTGGCAGAAATCTAATAATAGATAGAGCAAAGTCTGTGGAACCTTGGCTATCGGGGAGTGATTTAAGAAAGGGCTCTTCAGGCATGGGTGTGTCAAATATAGAGTATTTAAAGCTCTTTCCCACAGTGGGACTGGGAGGCAGAACCATGTAAGGAAGAGTCCAGAACTTTGCTACTGAGCATTTGGTGGATCAGACCTAAGAAAATAATACTTCTTGAATGGGTAGTAAATGTACTTAATTAAAGCTGATGCGATAAAAAATAAGTCCTACTCCTATCCTACCCTTGCCTCCCAGCTAACCAGTTCCCCCCTTAAAGATACTATGTGAATTTGTCAGCCCAGAGAGCTGTGTGTATATAGGCATTTACATAGTTCAGAGATTTATTTTTGGTTTACTTTTTAAAAATGTATAAATACAGATAAACAAAAAGAAGAATATTAAAAATCAGCTGTCTGAAGACTATTGCCAGGCAGAACCACAGCAAATAGTTGATGGTTTGATGTGTATCCTTTTTGAACTTTAAAAAATAGATGTGTGATTACATATGTGCTCTCTTGCACTCTAAAAAATTTTTTTAGTTACCTGAGCAACATATGAATATGTTCCTGTTATTAAACAAAAATTCAATTAATACACATTAAGCCAAAATCTTTCTTCATCATTGCCTCCAATTATATTCCTTCCCCAGCAGTAATAACCATGATATTCTTGTTATGTATTCTTTGAGCATTTTATACATGTCTATAGACATATACTGCTGTGCTGTGTTTTTCATAAACAAGATCATACTGTTCATACCATAGTAAAAAAAAGCAGTGGCTTATTATTTAGATGTTGTCTCCATGATTGCCAGTTAGGTTAAACACCTTTTCAAAATGTTTAGTGAACATTGATATTACCTTTTCTGTGAATAGACTGAACTGTACATAACATTTGGTAGACTGCTATTTTTACCTTCTGTATTAAATAGATACTCAGCTGGCTGCGATGGTTCACACCTATAATCTCAGCATCTTGGGAGGCAAGGCAGAAGGGTCACTGAGGCCAGGAGTTTGAGCATGGGTGGCACAGCAAGACGCTATCTCTACCAAAAAAATGGAAAACTAACTAAATAAAAACTCTTTTATAACTTCTTTTTTTTTGAGTCAGAGTCTCACTCTGTTACCCAGATTGGAGTGCAGTGGCATGATCACGGCTCGCTCCAGCCTTTACCTGCTGTACTCAAGTGATCCTTCCACCTTAGCCTCCCAAGGAGCAGGGACTACAGGCGTGCATCACCATGCCTGGGTAATTCTTTGATTTTTGTTGTTGTTGTTGTAAAGACGAGGTTTTACTATGTTGCCCAAACTGGTCTCAAACTCCTTAGCTCAAGCAAACCTGCCTTAGCCTCCCGTAGTGCTGGGATTATAGGCGTGAGCCACTGTACCCAGTTACAACATTGTTTTTAAGTGACTGTTAACATTGTCATAGTTTATATAATTTATACTTTTATCACTGTTATGAGGCTATAATTGATAAGATGCTTAGTAAAAATCTTACAAGATAATTTTTGGGAGTCATTTAAGTCAGATTAATAGTATTATGATCAGGTAAATCTAATTATTTTGTTTACTTTCATTGATAAGATTTACACTTATCTAACACCATTAACCACTTTACTGAATATATTAGATTATGGACTCAGAACTATTAACAACAATCATACTTTTGGTGGCAACAAACAGGTTATAGATATAGATGTTTCTATATCTCTTTTATTATCTATAAATTATTTGCAATTCTGCACGTCTGATTGTTCTCATTGCAACAGAACCTATTTGCTTTTTGTTTTATTTTGTTTTAGTTTTCTCTAAGTAAATCTTATAGGCAGTACTTGTGCGTAGACAAAAAATATATTAGGAGAGCAGAAAAAGGTCATTGTCATTGTAATTTTAATTAGAAGCAGCCTAGAGAAAAGATTTAAAACTTAGGCTAATCAGTGAAGGGTAGGAGGATACAGTAAGAGACTGTTCCTAATGAGGAAAAAAGGTAAACAGGGGTGTTTAGGGAGGAGTGGGCAAATAGTTGAGTGGATCAAAGTGTTCATGTTGGAAACTTGTAAGAAAAAAATGGGAAAGGTAGCTTGAGTGAACATGTGGAATGCATTTAACTGGTACCATATTAAAGGTTTTGAATTTGTCTTGCAATAGGTAGGATGCTTCTGAAGCATTGTGAGCAAGGGAATGATATGGAATGTTTATAAGAAATATTAATTAGATTAATTAATTAAATGTCATTAGAAATATTAATATTTAATATTGTGCCAGATAAGTTTGAGGGAAGAGAGGCTAAGTAAGGCATTCATTACATTTACGCGAAAGACCATGGCCAGTTTCCTAGCACTGATGATTAGAATGGAAAGGAAGCTGTACATGGGAATCATCATGTGAACAAAAGTTGGAGGGGAGAGAGACTTGGAAGCAGAAATAATATCGAGGGACATTAAAAATCAGAATTGGCCAGTGGCTCGTGACTGTAATCCCAGCACTTGGGGTGGCCGAGCGAGAGGATTGTCCGAGCCCAAAAATTCGAGACCAGCCTGGGCAACATGGCAAGACCTTGTCTCTACAACAAAATCATTAGCTAGGCATAGTGGTGCACACCTGAAGTCCCAGCTACTTGGAAGACTGAGGCAGAAGGGTTGCCTGAACCCAGTAGGTCGAGACTGCAGTAGCTGTGATCATGCCACTGTATTCCAGTCTGGGCGACAGAACCAGACTCCAACTAAAAAAACCCCAAAAAACGGCATTGTTGAGGTATAATTTAAATAAATACAGTTCATCCATTTTAAGTGTAAAATTTGATGAATTTTAAAAGTTGCATGCAATCCTGATCATGGCACAGAACAATTTCATCACCCCGGAAAACTCTCTTGTAGATCTTTGAAGACAGTCCTCTTCCTCCAACTCTCTGATTGATTGTTACTATAGGATTTTTATTGTTTTGCCTATTCTACAGTTTTCTGTAAATGGAATCTATGTCTTCTGTGTCTGACTAGTTTCACTTAGTGTAATTCTTTTAAAATTCATCCATGTGTTACATGTATCAGTAGTTCTTTCTCTTTTATTCCTGAGAAGTAGTTGGTTGTATAGATTTTATGTACCACAATTGTTTATTCATTCACTAGATGATAGGTATTGGCTGTTTCTAGGTTTTGGCTGTTATGAATACAGCTTTTCTAACTTTAGAGTACAAGTCTTTATATGAACATGACAGTGTGACATTTCTCTTGGGTACACATAAGAACACAATTGTTTGGTCAGATAGTAACTTATGTATGTTTAGCTTTATAAGAAACAACCAAAGTATTTTCCAAAATGGCTGTATCATTTTGTATCCTCGCCAGTGCTGATGTATGAGAGATCCAGTTGCTCAACATCCTTATTAACACTTGATGTCATCACTCTCATTTTTAGCCAGTAATAAAGTTTTAAGGTCAAAAAATAGGGATGAACAAAATGGGAATGTCAAGTGGGAGAAACTACTTTGTAGATAAGTGACAACAATGACGACACTAATTTCAGTTTTGGCATATTGAGTTTAAGGTGTTTCTGACTAAAAACTGATCCTAGGCTGGGCGCCATGGTTCACGGCTATAATCCCAGCACTTTGGGAGGCCAAGGTGAGAGGATTGCCTGAGCCCATGGGTTTGAGACCAGCCTGAGTAACTTGGCGTGACTTTATCTCCACAGTAAATCAAGAAAAATTAGCCAGGCGTGGTGGCACATGCCTGTAGTTCCAACTACATGGAAGACTGAGTTGGAAGGATTGCCTGAGCCCAGCAGGTCAAGACTGCGATGGCTGTGAGTGTGCCACTGCCCTCTAGCCTGGGCAACAGAGTGAGACTCAGACTCTAAATAAAATAAAATAAAATAAAATAAAATAAAATAAAATAAAAATAATGATCCTATAGGTTCTGTAACTTTCTTATAGAATTTATCAATAGAATGGCATTTTGAGATCAGTCATGAGTTTGAGATTGCTCTTCTACTTTCTGTGTGACCTTAGACAGGTTGCTTGCCCTTTGTAAGGTTTG
>NW_007248102.1:186356-246555 GCF_000164805.1 Carlito syrichta
CTGTTACCCAGATTGGAGTGCAGTGGCATGATCACGGCTCGCTCCAGCCTTTACCTGCTGTACTCAAGTGATCCTTCCACCTTAGCCTCCCAAGGAGCAGGGACTACAGGCGTGCATCACCATGCCTGGGTAATTCTTTGATTTTTGTTGTTGTTGTTGTAAAGACGAGGTTTTACTATGTTGCCCAAACTGGTCTCAAACTCCTTAGCTCAAGCAAACCTGCCTTAGCCTCCCGTAGTGCTGGGATTATAGGCGTGAGCCACTGTACCCAGTTACAACATTGTTTTTAAGTGACTGTTAACATTGTCATAGTTTATATAATTTATACTTTTATCACTGTTATGAGGCTATAATTGATAAGATGCTTAGTAAAAATCTTACAAGATAATTTTTGGGAGTCATTTAAGTCAGATTAATAGTATTATGATCAGGTAAATCTAATTATTTTGTTTACTTTCATTGATAAGATTTACACTTATCTAACACCATTAACCACTTTACTGAATATATTAGATTATGGACTCAGAACTATTAACAACAATCATACTTTTGGTGGCAACAAACAGGTTATAGATATAGATGTTTCTATATCTCTTTTATTATCTATAAATTATTTGCAATTCTGCACGTCTGATTGTTCTCATTGCAACAGAACCTATTTGCTTTTTGTTTTATTTTGTTTTAGTTTTCTCTAAGTAAATCTTATAGGCAGTACTTGTGCGTAGACAAAAAATATATTAGGAGAGCAGAAAAAGGTCATTGTCATTGTAATTTTAATTAGAAGCAGCCTAGAGAAAAGATTTAAAACTTAGGCTAATCAGTGAAGGGTAGGAGGATACAGTAAGAGACTGTTCCTAATGAGGAAAAAAGGTAAACAGGGGTGTTTAGGGAGGAGTGGGCAAATAGTTGAGTGGATCAAAGTGTTCATGTTGGAAACTTGTAAGAAAAAAATGGGAAAGGTAGCTTGAGTGAACATGTGGAATGCATTTAACTGGTACCATATTAAAGGTTTTGAATTTGTCTTGCAATAGGTAGGATGCTTCTGAAGCATTGTGAGCAAGGGAATGATATGGAATGTTTATAAGAAATATTAATTAGATTAATTAATTAAATGTCATTAGAAATATTAATATTTAATATTGTGCCAGATAAGTTTGAGGGAAGAGAGGCTAAGTAAGGCATTCATTACATTTACGCGAAAGACCATGGCCAGTTTCCTAGCACTGATGATTAGAATGGAAAGGAAGCTGTACATGGGAATCATCATGTGAACAAAAGTTGGAGGGGAGAGAGACTTGGAAGCAGAAATAATATCGAGGGACATTAAAAATCAGAATTGGCCAGTGGCTCGTGACTGTAATCCCAGCACTTGGGGTGGCCGAGCGAGAGGATTGTCCGAGCCCAAAAATTCGAGACCAGCCTGGGCAACATGGCAAGACCTTGTCTCTACAACAAAATCATTAGCTAGGCATAGTGGTGCACACCTGAAGTCCCAGCTACTTGGAAGACTGAGGCAGAAGGGTTGCCTGAACCCAGTAGGTCGAGACTGCAGTAGCTGTGATCATGCCACTGTATTCCAGTCTGGGCGACAGAACCAGACTCCAACTAAAAAAACCCCAAAAAACGGCATTGTTGAGGTATAATTTAAATAAATACAGTTCATCCATTTTAAGTGTAAAATTTGATGAATTTTAAAAGTTGCATGCAATCCTGATCATGGCACAGAACAATTTCATCACCCCGGAAAACTCTCTTGTAGATCTTTGAAGACAGTCCTCTTCCTCCAACTCTCTGATTGATTGTTACTCATTTTTAGCCAGTAATAAAGTTTTAAGGTCAAAAAATAGGGATGAACAAAATGGGAATGTCAAGTGGGAGAAACTACTTTGTAGATAAGTGACAACAATGACGACACTAATTTCAGTTTTGGCATATTGAGTTTAAGGTGTTTCTGACTAAAAACTGATCCTAGGCTGGGCGCCATGGTTCACGGCTATAATCCCAGCACTTTGGGAGGCCAAGGTGAGAGGATTGCCTGAGCCCATGGGTTTGAGACCAGCCTGAGTAACTTGGCGTGACTTTATCTCCACAGTAAATCAAGAAAAATTAGCCAGGCGTGGTGGCACATGCCTGTAGTTCCAACTACATGGAAGACTGAGTTGGAAGGATTGCCTGAGCCCAGCAGGTCAAGACTGCGATGGCTGTGAGTGTGCCACTGCCCTCTAGCCTGGGCAACAGAGTGAGACTCAGACTCAAAATAAAATAAAATAAAATAAAATAAAATAAAATAAAATAAAAATAATGATCCTATAGGTTCTGTAACTTTCTTATAGAATTTATCAATAGAATGGCATTTTGAGATCAGTCATGAGTTTGAAGATTGGCTCTTCTACTTTCTGTGTGACCTTAGACAGGTTGCTTGCCCTTTGTAAGGTTTGGTTTTTTCATTTGTCAAATGTGAAATAAAAGATGACTGTACTTAGTATAGGATCTGATGCAAAGTAAGCACTCAGTGAATGGTAGCTATTATCATCATTGTGATCGTGATAGGTACTTAAATATATATTTTATGCCCCCGGTAATGTGAATTTCTTGCAGAAGTCTGCAATTTTTCCTTTCTAACTGATGTGCTCCCCAGCTGTGTTAATTCCCCATACAATAGCCAGAGTGATTTTGTTAAACACTAATCTTGTCAGTTATTTCCCTGTGTGATCCCTTCAGTGGCTCTACTTGTCCTTGTCTGGGTATAAAATATCTTAGGAAAAAACCTTGATTAGGTCCTCTGTTAAAAAGGGTTCCATACAACCTGTCTTTTTCCTTTCTACCATGAGGGTAGTTATCTTTCGTCTCTCCTCTCTGTACCTAATTGCTTGTGTGTAACTATAAAATCCATGAAGGCTGGCACATGGTAAGTACTCAGTAAATTTATCTAGTAGATTATTTTGTTCTACGTTCCTGAAGGTCAAAGACTTTTTACACTTAAATTCTTTTTGATATTTTGACATATTGGTCTCTATAGTCTGTATAGTGTACAGTTTTTGTTTTTTTTTTTTGAGTCATGCTCTCACTCTGTCACCCAGGTTGGAGTGTAGTGGTATGATCACAGCTCACAGCCTCAACCTCCTGGGCTCAGGTGATCCTTCCACTTCATCCTGCAAAGTAGCTGGGACTACAGGCTCGTGTCACCATGCCAGACTGACTTTTCTGTAGAGATGAGGCTTCACTATGTTGCCTAGGCTGTTCTCAAACTACCAGGCTCCTCCTGACTCAGCTGGGATTACAGGCATGAGCCACCCACATCTGGCCAGCATATATTTTTAACAGATACTTTTGAATCTAAGTCGCAATTCAGAATAAGCTATATAACTTAGTAGAATTATTGGGTCAAATAAGATGAAGAGTTTTAAAAAACTATTTTAGTGTATTTCCATTACAGCAGTAATACTTCATAGGAAATTTAGAAAGCGTAGAAGAGGCAAAAAAAATAAGAGTTGCAGCATTTTGACAGGTGCTTTCAGTTGCTTTCCAAAAGAGTTTTATTGGTATCCCCTTTTTTTTGTTTATTTGTTTGTTTGGGTTTTTTTTTGGTTTTTTGAGTTGGAGTCTCACTCTGTCGCCCAGACTGGAGTGCAGTGGCTGCTCCCGGCCACCGCAGCCTCGACCTGCTGGGCTCCGGCGATCCTTCTGCCTCAGCCTTCCGAGTAGCCGGAATTATAGGCATATGCTACCACGCCCAGCTGATTTTTTGATTTATTGTAGAGATGAGGTCTCGCTGCCCAGACAAGTCTCGAACCCGCGGGCTCAGGCAATCCACTCACTTCAGCCTCCCAAAGGCGTGGGATTACAGGCTGAGCCACCGAGCCTGGCTATTGGTATCCTCTTATTAGCAATTTGAGCAGCCCTATTTCTTCTCCGCCTTTCTATTTCCTGTATTTAACAATGTATAATTTGATAGTAAAATTGCTATCTTACTTTAATTTCATTTATTTGATTTATTAATCACTTTCCATTAAGTTGAGCTACCTTCATCTTAAATTTTTACATACTAGGGTAGGTTTCTGAACAGTGCTGTCCATTATTGGACAACAATGCTGTCTTTTATTTTTATATCCTTGCCTTATTTATTTTAACTCTCAGAACTTTAAACATATCTAATACGTGGCAAGGCTAGTCCTCTTCATTAATTTTGTCTGTGGATTTTTATTACCTCTTAGATATTTCTATCTGTCTCTCTGTCTTTAAAGTAAAACTGTCCCTCATGTCCTTTCCTTGTAGCTTTTTCAGTAGAATGACTCCTGTCCTAGAAATATCTCTTTTCTCTCCCTGACTTCTGATTTTCGCTATAATTCAGTATCCTAATGTAAAGGTCTCAGTTTGCAAACCTTGCAAAATAGGAAAAATAAGGGCAACTTAGTGTGCATGTTATATGTCTATATGTCTATATACTACATCTGTATATATAGGCATTTATGTATGTGTTGTTTAAGGTTGCTAATGGGTATTTCTTGAGAAGGATTGTTGTTGTTCTGAGATTATGCTCTCAGTAGCCTTATTTAGCAAAATAAGGACCTGTATTGGTCCCTAGAATTGTTTTTTAAACTTCCACCTAACTTATAAAATTAAAAATATGAGAACCACTACTTTACGTCACACAATAATGCCTTTCTTGGTGTTGATAGTAAAGTGATAGTGTTGTTTTATCCACTGAAAAGCATAAAATGGAGTCATAGCTTATGGGGGTTAAGCTTTTTTAACATCAGTATGTAATACAAACATAGCATTTAGTCAGAATTGCCCTTGCAAGTTACTTGTAAAGCAGTGGCACCATGTTGGAGATATCTCTCACAAGTCCAGCATGACTGTTTTCTCCTCAAGTACTGGAACAGATCCTTGTTTATTTGCATGGAAACAAGATAAAGCAATTTGCTTTTATTTAGGACCCTATTGCCTGCAACTTATCCATCTTTTACATTAGAATCACACTTTACATTGAGAGGCATGCGCTGTGAGCACTGAAGCCAAATGAGGTGATGGAGAGTCACATCTTACATCTCATGCTTTCTGCAAGGCTCACCGTGGCTCAGGTTGGTCGGCAAAATCTTTTGCACTAATAGTTTTCTCTCTTCTCTTTTTCTGAGCATCCTCTTTCCTACTCCCTCGCCAAAAAATCACAGAGCAGGGAGGTGTTAGAAGATGCTTAGAAAGTTTAGTTCAATTTGAGAAAATGTAATTGTTATAAAATGAGTCTTTTGAAGACTATGCTTGCTTTAGTAGTGCCATGATATTTGGCTTCCCACTCATTTTAACCGCTTATACTAAGCTTATACATAACCTTCAAAATACATATGACATTTCATACCTGAATTCTTTATATTGTAATCAACCAGAGTCAAAAGGTTCCATAGTAATGGAATCTGTACTAACTGGTTTGTTTTGTTGTTGTTTTACTTCTAAAAACTTTTTATTTAAAAAGAATTACAGATTCACAGGAATTGCTAGTATAGTACAGAGAAGTCCCTTGTGCCCTTCACTCATCTTCTGCCAGTGGTAATATCTTATATATCTAGTTCTCAAAACTAGGATGCTGACATTGGCATAGTACAATTACCTTTTGAAAAGAAGAGTACAGAGGTGAAGAGCAATTTTCATCACATCATAGCAAGGATCTGTGATCACCTAGCTGAGGTAGTATTGGCCAGGTTTTCCATTGTAAAGTTACTCGGTTCCTGCTTTTCATACTTTACTCTGTGGAGCAAGTCTCTAAGTACAACACACTCAACCTCCTGGAGGAGAGATTACCTACAAAAATTGTTTGAATTCTTCTAACAGGCCTTTTTTAACTTTGTGATAACAGCATGAGTACTGACTGAATCAGTCTAACATATCTGTTCTTTGCAGGGTGGGAAACCCCGTAAACACCGGAAGGATCGGCTACAAGATTTAATTGATATAGGCTTTGGCTATGATGAGACAGATCCATTTATTGATAACTCAGAGGCTGTGAGTAATACATCTTTAATATAGCAGCAAATTTTTTGTTTGTATGGGACAGTAGATGTCAAGGATAAAGTAATTTAAGTAGTTTAGTGAATGTTTTTATTTGTACTTTTTAAAAAAAATCACGTTCACTTTGTAAAGATTTTTTTAAAAAACTACTGCAGATTTAAAATTCTGTAATGTTTGGTTGGTCTGTAGTGAGTTATTATTATGCTATTAGACTAGGTTTTGGCAACTTTTTTCTGTAACGGATAGTAAATATTTTGGACTTAGGAGCCACACGGTCTCTGTCACAGCTACTTATCTCTGCTGCTGTAGTGTGAGAGCAACCATAGAAAATACCTAAATGAATGAGTGTGGCTGTGTTACAGTTAAACTTTATGGACTCTGGAATTTAAGTTTCATGTAATTTTCATGTATCACGAAATATCTTCTCTTGATTTTCTTCAATCACTTAAAAAATCTAAAATCCATTCTTAACTTGAAAGCTATATAGAAATAAGCTGGTGGGCTAGACTTGGTCAGTATGCCTCATGGTTTGCTGACCCTGTACTGTGTTCTCATTTTCATATGTTCTGCTCATTCCCAGTTCCTGAAACAATCTCTTGAGGCTCTTCAGTAGTTGCACATTTTCAGCTGTGTGTAATTAGCATTATTTCATCATCACCCTTTGCCAAAACTGAGAACAAAAATCTTTTTAAAAAAGGGAAAAAGTTCTAACCCAATGCTAAAAACCATTTAATTAATTGGTTCTCAATTGGGTGAAAAATATTGGTACTATTGTCTTAATTTAGACTTATTGAATTAGGATTTGTGGACATGAAGCCTAAACAAGAGATTTTTTTGTGTGTTTGGGGGTTTTTAGTGTCTTTTTTAAAAAAAATAAAATTAATATATGCTTAGAGTGAAGCAACAATAAAGCACAAGATGGTTATGAAGTAGAAGGTAAAGTACTCCAAAGACCCTGTTCCCAAGAGATAAATACTAATAAGCTTCTTGTGTAGTTGTCCAGAAATTTTCATGTATAGTAAGCATACAGCCTATATATCCTTTAAAAAAAAACTAGCACAAATAAGGTCATAATATGTACTATATTCAAACATTGCTTTTCTATTAAAATACAGCATATTTTAATGTTATTTACATGTTAGCACATAGATATATTCCTTTTAATGGCTGTCAGGGAATATATCTAAATTGCATAATTTATTTAACCAATCCCATTTGACATCTTAATTGTTTCTAGTTTTATGTGCTTACAAATAGTTGAACATTTGTGTGCATTATCTACTTAAGTAAATGTATATGAAAGATATTTAGAGTGCAAATATATGGGTAGGATAAATTTCTGGCAGTGAAATTTATTGTTCAGAGGGTATTTACTTGCATCCTGAATTTGTATTGATATTCTTAAATGTGGGCAGGTGTGTTTTTAAATGAATTCAAGATGAGAGCCCTGCAGTCTTGAAGATTGGTGCTACTGGGTTGAGGTTAATCTGGCAGGCATCTTTAAAATGTACCTCTTTATTTTTTTATTGCTGTTGTGCCTCACTACAGTGTTGAGATATTGAATGACAGCCTTTATCACCAGTCTGTTGTGATTGAGAATAGCTTTCCCTCTGGAATTCTCTTTCTCTTCTAAAAGAAAGAGGAATTTAGAAGAGCAGTTGAGGACTATAGCAGTCCATTGATCACATAGCAAGTGAACGAGGGCAGGTCATGTTTTATGATAGATAAAGTGTATGCTCTTCCATTCTTGTAAGTGTAATAGAGTAATCTGATCCTTTGCAGTGTGCAGTCATTACTTAGGATATACAGAAAGTGACACTAGGCGTCTATTACACTACCCACAAAATAGTACGACTTTTTTCCCATATAGTGGCTTGGTTGAAAAGTTGACAAAGCATTGCTTGGGCAGGAGAATTATAGCAAAGACTTGCACATGAGGCATACTGGATACTCTCATACTCCTGAATTATTTCTGGTGTCCTGATGTAAACTTGTTTACCATAGTAGGCATCCTGGTCTGTAGAGGTAGCATTTTGACAATGTCTTCTGAAGTAGAGAGGCCTTCCTGTTACCAAAAAGGTTGTCAACCAGTAAGTTAGGGCATGGAATGTTTTCCAGAGTCTTGACCCTGATTTGGAACTCAGTGTAAAAGTCAGATTCCAATGCTAAGTTGGTTTCTAATTCACTATGTGACCAGGAGCAAGTTTTTTTTTTTAGCAGCACTCAGTTTTCTATGCTGTGACTTGCTTACCCCACAGAATATTCTGAGATTCAAATAAGGTAATGCATAAACATGTGCTGAAAAACATGAAGCAGCAGTGTAGTGTTAACGTTATATGTAGATTTTGAATTCTAAATAACCCAAGAACTCAACTATACATGGGCATTGCATGTACCCAACGCTTATATCAATAGCTTTTTAAAATTAATAAACTTTATATTGGAGCAGTTTTAGATTCACAGAAAATTGAACAGAAACTACAGAGAGGTTCCCATGTGTATCTGCCCCACGCACACACATCCTCCCTTACTGTTGACACCCTGTACCACAGTGGTACATTTGTTACAGTTGATAAACCTACATTGTGACACATCATTATCAGCAAAGAGCATTGGTTACATGAGGGTTCACTCTTGGGAGTGCACATTCCATGGGTTTGGACACATGTATGTACCATTGTAGTATCACGCAGAATAGTTTCACTTCCCTAAAAATCCTCTGTGCTCTGCCTATTCATTCCTTCCTCCCTCCTAACCCCTAGCAACTAATCTTAACTGTCTTCATAGTTTTGCCTTTTTCCAGAATGGTATGGTTGAGATCATATAGTATATAACCTTTTTCATAAATGGCATTTTTATTAATATCTTCTTTTGTGGCATTCAGAATATTCCAATAAAGTGTTTTTCACACTGACTTTTGCAACCTGTAATTAGATTACATATCAATTTAGAGGATATGACCAATATTTTTAAAGAAAATTAAGTCACTAGGTAGGATCTTATGGCTGTAATCCTACCACATTGAATGGGCGAGATGGGAGGTTTGCTTGCCCCCAGGAGCTTGAGACAGCCTAGGCAACATAGCAAGACTTTTGTCTCTACAAAGAAAAAAAAAAATTAGTCAGGCATGGGTGTGTGCCTGTAGTTGCAGCTACTTGGGAGTCTGAGGAGGGAGGATAACTTGAACCCAGAAGTTTGAGCTGTGGTGATTGTGCCACTGCATTCAGCTTGGGCGACAGAGTAAGATCCCAACTAAAAAAAAAGAAAGAAAGAAAGAGAAAGAAATGAAGGAAGGAGAGAGGGAGGGAGGGAAGGAAGGAAGGAAGAAAAGCAGGTAGGAAGGAAGGTTGATTTAAAAAATGAAGTCAAATAGAATAGGAGCTGTCATGGTACATCACTGGGAGAGTTTATAATTTTTGGTGTGTGTACTCTTGGTTTTGATATGTAATTTATTTTCCTTTTGGATTCTGATGAAGAAAATTTGGAAGCTACTGCTTCAATAATAAGGATACATTTTGTATGAATATGTTGTTGAGTTATACACTTATTTACTGACATTTATAGGACAAGTTAGGTCCCTGCTTTATTAGAGAAAATTGAACTAAAATACAGGTGGTTTGACTTGCAAAATAATTTAGTATCATTGCCCTTAACATATTATTTTGGTTCTTTTTATGAAATAATTCAGATATAAGACAGTATCAAACCAAATGATTCCTGTTCTTTTCAGTAAGTTTCAGTATATTATTTGATAGAGAGTGAAAATAATCTGGTTCTCATTAATTTTTAGAATCATGTACTACATTTTACTAAAAATATCTGAAAATAAATGTTTTGAAGATAATTTTAGTCTCACATTTATGCTGCCAAATTGTAAAAAAAAGCTGAAAGATTTGTTTGTTAATGTATTTATAACTACTAATAGATAATACCAGAAACGAATACTCTTTTATTTAGATTGTCCCTTTTAAATGTCACTAAAATTTTGTGAAGTAAATAACATTGTCCCTGTGTTATAATCCTCCAAAATTGATGTTAAATGATTTGCCCTAGGTCACAATAGCTAGTCATAGGCAAAGGATCTGAATCTAGGCTTTTTGATTCTCAAGTTCAGTGTCTTTTGTCTCTTACCACATTCTACTTAAGTGACTAAATTAAATATTCTTAAGGAGCTTATTCTCCTGAAGAGTATTCTGATAGGAAAGCTCAGCAGAATACTGGATGAGAAGACAGGCTTTGAGCACATGAGCACTACCCTGTGCACCTGGTGATGCATATGTCTCCCACATGGAGCCACTTGGTGTAGTGGACGAGCTGGAGGCAGCTGGTGACTTTGCCATGAACATGCAAGATAGCTTTGGCAAGGTGCTTATTTAGTTTTCACCTAAAATGGTAATCATATTTGCCTTTGTTGCATCACAAGGGTATCATGAAATAATTTATATGAAGAAGCATTGAAAAGTATAAAGCATTATATATATACATGTAAGCAAAGAGTACAAGTGTATTTATCTTATCACAGGGACACATTTTCAGAGTAATTACTACAAAGTCTTTTCTTTTCTTCTTCTTCTTCGTTTTTTTTTTTTTGAGTTGAGTCTCACTCTATTGTCCAGGCTGGAGTGCAGTGGCATGCTCACAGCCACCACAGCCTCAACCTGCTGGGCTCAGGTGATCTTTCCACTTCAGCCTTCCAAGTAGCTGGAACTACAGGCATGTGCCACCACACCTGGCTAATTTTTCTTGATTTATTATAGAGTCAAGGTCTGGTCAAGTTGCCCAGACTGGTATCGAAACCCTGGGCTTAGGCAATCCTCTCACCTTGGCCTCCCAAAGTGCTGAGATTACAGGTATGAGCCACCATGCAAGGCTGTCTTTTCACTTTTAAACCTTCACTCCTCACATCACTCCTGTATTTGCAGATTGTGCTGACCTTTTTCTGTAAGGTCTTATCTGTAGATCTTTATGGTAGTGTATCAAGTAGAACAACAAGAGGGTTATTCGTTTTCTTTTATTTTTCTGTACTCATTTATTTCTTTTTAATTCTATATGATTAAGCTGTGAGCTCTTTCTTTTTCCATTCACCATATAATTTTAAAGGATATGGGTTAAAATTATAACTTTTGTACTTAGCGTTAATATTCTTACAGTAACTAGTGAGATATGTGTATTCCTTGCGTATGGCAGAGTTTTCTTGAAAATCTGACTTTCTTAAAGACTAGTTAGTTGGTATGAAGATTCCAGAAGTATAGTTTGGGAACTCCAGGTACCCAATAATTGTACTATGTGAATAACCAGATACTGTACTATTAGATAAATAGTTCCCTTTTTCTTTCCCACGTTGAATACCTTCATTTAGTTAAGATTGACTTTTGTTTAATGTTGGCTTTTTGTCCATCTTCATCAAGTGAGATAATGATAAACCTTAAGATCTAGACTTTGGGGACATAAGTCTGACTTAGACAATTTAAGTCTCTTGCTTTAAGCAAAGTGCTCATTATAGGTCCTATAATATATACTTACTGAATTTGGGCAGTTTTTTGGTTGTTTTCGTTGTTGAGATAGAGTCCCACTCTGTCACCCAGGCTGAAAGGCTGGCATGCAGTGGTGCAGTCTTAGCTCACTGTAGTCTCAAACTCCTGGGCCCAAGCAATTCTTTCATCTCAACCCCCTGAGTTAATGGGACTACAGGTGTGTGCCACCTCATCCCACTAGTTTTTCTATTTTTTGTAGGGATGATGTCTCGCTTTGTTACCCAGGCAGATCTCAAACTCCTGGTCTCAAGCAACTCTTCCGCCTTAACCTCTCAAAGAGCTGGAATTGCAGGCGTGAGCCACTGCACCCAGCTAGGGCAATTGTTTTACTGCTTCCCTTTAAAATATGTGTGCTACTTTTCTTTTGCATGTTTAAAAAATTTTTCCCACTTAAAAGCATACAGTAAGAACAGAAAAAAAATAGTTTTGCTATTTATAATCTTATGAATAAAATTATATACTGATATGGTAGGAAATGAAATTGACCCCCTATCTGGACATTTAGTCATCTGTTTTAACTTTTTAAAAAATTTCTCATCAGAACCATTTGTCATTTAGAATAGTAACAGTGGGAAGGGGAAAAAAGGAATCATAGCAGTGATTCTTATTTTTTTCAGCAGGTGATAAATTTAGAATTTGCTTCATTGTTTCAGAAATTCCTTTCTTATATATACCAAATGATCAGAGCTAATTTCTAATCTTATTCTACAAACACCCTCATTGCAATCAGCTTTGTGATTAGGATTTAAGGAAGATGCTGCCATGGTGAATGAATTTTTATGACATTTATAGAGTTAAAGACAACAGGATATATCTGAAACCAATTTTTTTCAATCTAGTATGACGAATTAGTTCCTGCTTCTCTTACAACAAAATATGGAGGCTTTTATATCAACACTGGCACGCTACAGTTTCGTCAAGCTTCAGATACTGAAGAAGATGATATTACAGACAACCAAAAGCACAAGCCACCCAAAGTGAGTTTATTTGACGTTGCAGCAGTAATGAGAATGTTCATTAATACGATATACTTTTTGAATGTTACTTATGCCACACTGTGAACACAAGGAAAAGTAAAATACAAGCCATTGTTTAATGAATCTATAGTTAGTTACATACTTTAAAATCAAAAGCAAAATTATGCAGATTTGGAGAAATTGGTATTTACTTCATAGAAGAATTATAGTTTCTTTGAAAGCTTCTCTTTACATATGTGAGCTAATAATCTACTGTTTCTGGGATAAGGTTAAGTTTTTAGGATAGGTTAAGACTTTCTATAGAAATCACTGTTAATACTTGTTACCTTTCCTAAGATGTAATTTGTGACAAGTTCGATAGAATTTGTATACACTGTATTTGGGAAAGGAATAGTATCCTTAGATAAGTATTTCTTGAAGTGTGGTCCATAGATTTACTTGAACCAAAATTACCAAAATGCTTGTTAATGCACATTATAAAAGCCCTTCCTCAGATAACTGAATCGAAATAAGATATATGAGTGCTCTTGGACCCCAAGAATCTGCATTTTAACAAGCAGTTCTAATGCACACTGACATTTGAGAAAAACCACTGTCCTGGATGCTGGATTACTAACATCAAAGAGTAAAGCATTGGTACTTAGATAAATGACACATTATTTTATCATTTTGCAGGTTCCCAAAATAAAAGAAGATGATATTGAGATAAAGAAGCGGAAGCGGAAAGAGGAAGGGGAAAAGGAGAAGAAGCCAAGGAAAAAAGTACCCAAACAACTTGGGTATGTTAAATTAAACCTCAGAAGGAACCTAGCTTCACAGTACAACTATCTCTTAGAAAGACATGCTTATCATTAACTAATTCAGCTCAGTTGGGTATAATCTAATACAATATTGACAAACAATAAGGACTTACTAGCTTATATTTTAAGAATATCATAGTACTTGTTAAGAAGACTTTTTATTTTAGAGATTCGTGATATTTCAGATCAAATTTGTAGATTGGTTCACTAAGTATTTTGCTCATTACAACTTTTTACCAACAAGAATCAATTTCAAAAGATATTATAAACATTGAACAAACTCTTAATCTTTTGGTACTAAAACTATGCTTAGATGCCTGGGGATTGAGAATTGGCAATAGCCTATATGCAAACAATTTATGGTTTAAATATTTAAAATTTCCTTATATAAAGTTTTTTGTTGTTGTTGTTTTTGAATGGGGTCTCACTCTGTTGCCTAGGCTGGAGTGCAGTGGCATGATCATGGCTCACCACAGCCATAACCTCATGGGCTCTAGCGATCCTTCCACCTCATATGACTAATATTTGATTTTTTTGTGCAGTTTCACTAAGTTTCCTAGGCTGATGTTGAACTCCTGGGCTCAAGCAGTCCTCCTGCTTCTGCCTGCCTGCCAAAGTGCTTGGATTACGGGCATGAGCAACCATGCTCATCTTACGTAGCTGTTCTTACACTTGTGACATTAGGTAATAATATTGCTGTTAAAAAAACCAATAGACATTCTCAGAAGCCTTACATCAGAAGAATAAAGTATTTCTACTATGCAATAAAAAATTATTGCCTCTACCACTCTGTGGCTTTTTTTTTTTTGCAAAGCTGAGAGAAAGACAGTTGTGAGAGGTTAAATTTTCTCCCTTACTTTACAGGGGAGGTACATCTGAATTTTGGGCTATTCAAAGGTTGATATAGGGAGGTATTTCTCCCTTCCTAAACATGGGATTACAATCTTTAATCTTGACCTTTAGTCATTAAGAAATTATTAAGAAAAAAATTTATATATTACTGAGGGTTGTCTTAAAAGTTCATTACTTACAAGGAAACTTCTTTGGGAACATAGACTACAAGTATGACTTTTTATTGAACTTACTGTTTTTGCAACTTTTTAACGTATTCATTGTTTAGCAAATATCTATTAACTACTTTCTACCAGACACTGTAGGGTTTGGGTGTTTAACAGTGACTTAAACTTGAGCCTACCTTCAAGGTACTAATAATCTTTTGGGTTCTGCAATGCACATAGAAGCATCTAAGCCATAGGATTTAGAAAAGAGTCCTTAGAGGAAGTAATAGCTAAACTGAGATCATTCTCCCATAAATCCTGTCTGAAGAAGATATCCTTGAAAATTATACATATATATCTGATTGGCTAACACAGCTGTTCCTAGAATGGAAAGTAAGGAGTGATCTAAAGTTAGTAGCAGGTAGAATAGAGTCTGGGAAGATGACATAGTGGTGGGATAAGGATTCACAGATTGAGACGGTGGATTTTGTTATGTCTTTGGTGGTTTATAGCACAAGCCTTCTGGGGTACTGATTTGAAGGTGTATGATACGGATTTGCTTGATTCTTTAGGTGGCTACTTTATAGATATGCTAAAAATGTGAACATTCCAAATAGAGTAGTAAATTTAACTTGGTATACTTTAATAGATCTGAAGTATATTGTTTTCTCTTTGCCGACTTTATCCCTTTCATTTTTTTTACTGTAATGGCCACTTAGCTGTGTACATATTTCATAAGTGACAATCCAGATGACATTGAAGAAGATGCTATTGCAGAATTATAAATTATAAGAAATTAAGAAGAAAACCATTTGCTCTGCCACCTGTCAAATGATTTTTTAAATTCTGTGGCTACTTATTGACATGGTGCTTTAATCTTTAAAATCACACATAGACTAACTGTTCACTTTTTTCTTCACAGAGTTGTGGCTCTAAATTCACACAAATCTGAAAAAAAGAAGAAACGTTATAAAGATTCTCTTTCTCTAGCTGCCATGATTAGAAAATTTCAGAAAGAGAAGGACGCATTAAAGAAGGAGTCTAGCCCAAAAGTCCCGGTGACCTTGTCAACCTCCTCTCTGAATAAACCCCCCTGTGCTGCTGCAGCATTGGGGAATGATGTCCCGGACTTAAATCTGAACAGTGCTGATCCAGACCTGCCCATTTTTGTTAGCACAAATGAACATGAACTGTTTCAGGAAGCTGAAAATGCCCTAGAGATGCTAGATGATTTCGACTTTGACAGATTACTGGATGCTGCTTCTGATGGTAGCCCCCTATCTGAGTCAGGAGGAGAAAATGGAAACACCACCCAGCCAACCTACATATCTCAGGTTATGCCCAAGGTGGTACCTACACTTCCAGAGGGTCTACCTATACTTCTTGAAAAACGTATTGAAGACCTCCGTGTAGTAAGTATAATAATTTTCTTGGTTTTTATTTGCTGCACAAACATCGCAATAAATGCTTTTTCAAAAGATAAAAATAATAACCCACAATCCAAATATCCTTATATCAACTTTTTATTTTCCGTGTTTCCTTTTAGGCATTGGCTATATGCAGAGACCTTTTATTTTAAATAGAAATGACTGTAGTTATAGCATTAATACAGTTGATTCTTTTATTATTTCAGTTCACCTTTATATTTTTCTGCTTAGGTTTCATAAATTCAATTTTTATTAGCTACATAGTGATGAAAAGAAAATAGGGTAAAGAAGGGGGCAAGCTGAAGAAGTGTGCCTAATGTACCTAAACTTGGTCTAAACTATGTAGACATCTAGTTATTTTGTAATATTTTTCCAGCTAACTGGCAGCTTTAGTAAGCATGCATTGTGTTCCCACTGGGACAAGCATAAGAGTTGAACCTGTGGACTGCCAAAATAGATTTCTCTACAGATTGACTTGGATCCATAATCATTGTTTAGCTAGCTATAAATCCAGTTATACCTCACACATCTTTTTATCCCAGAGAGATAATATTTTGTCTTAAAATATGCCCAAACTAGCTGAAATGAGGGTCCTTTTGGATTACTTTAGCACATCTGTCTGAACTCATTTTATATTTTAGTCATTTTGAATTTTTTCCCTTGATAAACAAAAGTAATACAAACAATACAGAATGTGTTTTTCATATTTAGAGAAAGATTCCCATGATCAGACATTCTTCACCTTCAGAGATAACGATGGTTAAATTGCTATTTTCTGGTTGTTAATCCATATATTTGCAAATATTATATTATTGTTAAAAATAATTGTTAATGGGATTGTAATGTGTGGGCAATTATACAACCTGATTTCTTTATCTTAAGTTTTTTCTATTTAAAGTCATTTTAGAATTTATTAATCATCTTTATAGTGTATTTATTTCTCTAAACTCTTTCTAAATTTTAACCCTTTGCGTTCGGTTGTTTCTCTGAGGAGACATCATAAATCTGGCAAACCACTGGTGTGTCCCCTCTCAGGGAACATAAAGAGATCGCTGGTGATTATATAGGACAAACTTATGCAAGCACAAATTTTTCAAAAATGTATGTTTCCTTGAAGTTTTCCATTCAAATTGCACAAAAAAGCAAATAAAGAGATGGAATATATACTGAGATATGATTGATGAGTTGAGAAGTGGTTTTCAGGTATCATGAGTGCATTCTTCCACATCATCTTTGAACAACAGACTGGATAGTAAATTGCATATTATATTGTGGGAGAAATAAAGTGAGACTGCATTGTCTACTTGAACAGAAAAACACCAGGTGAAAGATGTCAAACAAATTATCACACAACGTATATCAATGAACCTGCAATGCACGTACGTGACCATTTCAAACATTATTACATGTTAGAAAAATATAAGATAAGAGCTGGGTATGGTGGCTCATGTCTGTAATCCTAGCACTTTGGGAGTCTGAGGTGGGAGAATTGCCTGAACCCATGGGTTCGAGACCACCCTGGGCAACTTGGAGAGACCTCGTCTCTACAATAAATCAAAAAATTAGCCGGGCATGGTGGTGCACGCCTGTAGTTCCAGCTACTTGGAAGCCTGAGGTGGAAGGACTGTCTTAGCCCAGCAGGTCAAGTCTGTGGTGACTGAGCGTGCCACTGTACTCTAGCCTAGCCTAGTGAGACTCTGACTCAAAAAAAAAAAAGAAAAATATAAGAAAAAATCTTTATTTTAATTTTTTTGGTCATAAATAAGTTCCTCAATGCCCAAAATACCATTATAGACCAAATATCCTTACCATAAAATAATTGATTCCAACACTGTATTTTGTAATATGAAGTGATTCGTTTTTCACTATTTCGTAAAAAAGTGTGGTTGAGTTACTTGGTAGGTGATCATCCGTGAGATGTCTTGAGAGCAAAGGATTAAATATCTGACTAGGGGAGCAGGACATTTACTTAACTTTTCCAACAACTGGCTCTTTTATTAATTTTGTTAATTCTGTTTTTCTACTTTTTGTTTGTCAGTGTTTCTTCCGAAGTCATGATTTACTAATTAGTTCCTCTATATTCTTACTTATTTACATCTATTTCATCACTTCAGGTGTTAGAGAAGTGTGTTTTGAACTATCTCATTGCCATTATTCCTTTTAGTTATAACTTGTGTTTACCATAGTTTTTGCTATTTATTTCTATGCTGTGTTGTATTGTTCATAAGATGCATCATGGCTGCATCTTCATTGTGATGATCATCATCTGAAGGTGATGCTTTCTGTCTTATTAATGTTTTTCGCCTTGATTTTAGTTTTGTATGACTTTACTGTACACTCTTTATTTTGCATCTCTCATCTTTTGTTTTCAGTCTTTCTGAGTTCTTTTAGTTATTAGTTATGTATTTATTTATGTTTTATTTCTTTATTATTTTAGCTTTTATTTAGCTTGTCAATGAAAATTTGCTTATTGACATAATCTGAGTTTTTCCTCTTAAATGATTTTATGTGATCTACAGTTACTATGATACAATTGACCTTTGTTGCATTTTCTATTATTTTATTGCTCCCTCTCCCTTCTTTGTCGTCATTCTTTTGCTACTTTCTGTGCTTACATTTTGAAAAGCATACAATCTATTTATAATTTTTTAATCGAATAGGTTTCATGTTTAATCTTTTTGTCAACTCTGTGTATAAAGTTTGAGTATTACTTTCTTTTTATGGGTGAGAATTCTAAGTGGAGATAAGTTAAATAACTTAGTCAAAGCCACACAACTAATAAGTGGTGGAACCAGAATTTAAATACCAGGATTCACTGACTCCAGAGTATGTGCTTTCTGTTGTCCTATGTTGCCTCATCTCTAAAATCTTTAGTTTCTTCTAGGTTTTAAAAAGCACTAGTGAGACTTTTTAGCGTGGTGACTTGTGCCTGTAATGACAGCACTTTGGGAGACCAAGGCAGGAGGATCACTTGAGACCAGTAGTTTGAAACCAGCCTGGGCTACATAGTGAGACCCTGTCTCTACAAAAGTAAAAAAAAATGAGCCAGGCATGGTGGCATGTCTATAGTCCCAGCTACTCAAGAAGCTGAGGCAGAAGGATTGCCTGAGCCCAGGAGATCAAGGCTGCAGTTATCCATGATTGTGCCACTGCACTCCAGCCTGGGTGACACAGTGAAACGATGATTCAAAAAAAAATGTGCTAGTGATGTAATTCAGGTTGTAATTAAATAATAACTGTTGTTTATTTAGCAAAAACCAATCCTGTATATTAGGTGCAATACTGCTATACTGCTGTGTTTCACCACTTCACAAGGCTCCTTTCACCTCTCAGGAGACAGCAGTCCTGAGTTAGTTTGATATATTTTGCATACTGCATAGGCTAATATTCCCAACAATCATGTGAACTGGGTAATATTTCTCCCATTTAATAGATGATGAAAGTAAAGTTAAGAAAGTTAAATGATTTGCCCAAGGCCACATACTTTTTAAGTGGCCAAGTCAGGATTTAAAGTCAGAACTGCCAAGCTCCAGAGCTTATACTCTCTCTGCTTTGTCATATGCCATTCATGTTCACTTCCTGAACAAATTGGTTAGAAGGAGTGTGTTTCAGCCTTGTAAGACTCTGTTGTGTCTCATATCCAGAAATACCATCTGTCTTTGTAGTAACCATGCCAGGATTAATACAGCTTCATCTTAACTCCTTAGTAGGAGATTCTCAGTAATAATACCTACTAATACCTTTGAATTCTTCATATTTTTCTTTGAAATATGAGGTGGTGCTTTTTCTTCACTAGATGATAATTCATCTTCAGCTAAAATGCTCATGTCTGACTGACAAGCAATTTTCTTGTTACTTTGTGATATTCATCCACTATTAAACCTCTTGACTTTTTAAAAAATTCCCTTTCTTGAAGTTTAGTTTTCACTCTGGCTTTTTTCCTATATTTCTGCCTCTCCGCCACTGTCTAAGAAGCATATCTCAAAGGTTTGCCTCTTCCTCCTATAGCATGTAACATTGTTAAATAACATTGTTAAATAGATTGCAGAATCAGCACATGGTTTGCTCAGGTTGTTGGATCAGATCTCAGTGTTTTATATCTCATGGATCCAAAAATGAACTATATCTTTGTGATTTCAAATTACTATGGTAGTGTCTTGGTTTATAAATTCTTTGTTTCTGGTCAGCTGTTTAAGATGGGAAACAGTGATGAAAATATTATCCTTAAGTTTACTTAATTG
The DNA here is from genome assembly GCF_000164805.1 of Carlito syrichta. Lineage (NCBI taxonomy): Eukaryota > Metazoa > Chordata > Mammalia > Primates > Tarsiidae > Carlito > Carlito syrichta. The sequence goes on from NW_007248102.1 coordinate 206,340, forward strand.
ATTTGTGCTTATCCTTTGATGATAACCTTGGCTAATTTTTTCATTTGTTATTAGGTAGAACTCAGACTGGCTGCAGTAAGCCATTATCTTTATACTGGGTGGCTGTGTTGCCCAGTTGAAGTCAGAAAGCTTCTGATCTAAATCCTGGATCCACCACCTATTAGCAATGTGATTTGAGGGTATATCGTGTAACCTCTCTAAGGCTTAGGTTCTTTGTTTATATGATAAAGGCTATAATACCAACTTCTTTGGTTGTTATGAATATGGAACATAGAATAAAGTATATAATAAATTGTCAGACACATCACAGTCTGTAGGCTATGAGAGACTTCTGCTTTCTGTTATCTTGAAGATCACAGCAAGAATTAATAAACCTATAGGTAGTCAAAATATACAGGACACCCAAAGCACAAAAAAGTCTTATATGTATCATTTTGTGAATTTAGGAAGATTGAGATAAATACATATATATATATATATATGTATTTATATATATATAAAATGAAAGCAGGGTATGTATGCTAAATTTCATTTGATAACTCTTTAATTGCCAACTTCTTGCAAAGTACTAAGCTGTTCCAAGGATATAAAGTCAAGTGAATTATAGCCTCACTTTTTAAAAAAATTTTTAATTTTAAAGATGTGGGGTACAATTAGGTATACGAGTCTTCATTATGCAGGATACCTTTGCTGATGAGGTGTGCCCCCCGCTGGCAGTTTTCCACTACTGCCAATCCCTTCTTATAGTATCTTACAGTATTATGGTAATTGTTTGAGGTCCACTTATGAGTGAAAACATGTGGTACTCAATTCTTTGTTTCTGTGAAAGATCACTCAGTATTATAGACTCTGAGTTCATCCAAGTTGCTGTGAAGTTCATAGTTTTGTCCTTCTTTATGGCTGCATAGCATTCCATCGTGTGTATGTACCACATTTTTTCAATCCAGTCCTCTTTCAGTGGGCAGCACAGTTGGTTCCATGTTTTTGCTATTGTGAATAATGCTGCAATAAACGTGTGTGCAGGTATCTTTTTCATAGAGTGATTTGAGTTTCTCTGAGTATATTCCCAGAAGAGGGTATCGGTGGGGTTGTATGGAAGATCGGTTTTTAGATCTTTTAGGAATTGTTTTCCGCAGAGATTGTACTAGTTTACACTTCTACCAACAGTGTAGAAGTGTTCCCTTTTCTCCCTATCCTCTTCAGTGTCTGTTGTTTTTTGAGTTATTGATGATGGCCATCCTGACTGAGTTAGATGATATCTCAGTGTGGTTTTAATTTACATTTCTTTGATGACTAGTGAGGTATAGCCTCATTTTTAAGTAGCATGTTCTTTAGTAAATATATATGGAAACAAATAATATCTTGTTTTTTAAACTGTGTGTTCAGACCCATCGATGATTTATGAAATCATATTAGCAGGTAAAGACCAGTATTACAAAAAAATAGAATAAAATAGAAATGCATACCAATATGTCTAAAGTAGGACCAATAAGTATTTGTTGCATGACTTTTTTTTTTTAAGTTGAAGTTTCACAGGCTGTAATGTCACTATAGTGTCACTATAGTGCAATGACATGCTCACAGCTACTGCAGTCTCGACCTGCTGAGCTCAGGTGATCCTTCTGTCTGGGCCTTACAAGTAGCTGGAACTTTAGGCACACACCACCACGCCCGGCTAATTTTTTAAAAATTTATTGTAAAAACAAGGTCTCACCAAGTTGCCCACGCTGGTCTCAAACCCCTGGACTAAGGCAGTCCTCTTGCTTCAGCTTCCCAAAGTGCTGGGATTACAGGCTTGAGCCACTGTGCTCAGCCTGTTGCATGGCATTTTAAAAAATATTCATACACATTTGTAACTACTGGATGATTAAATTTAATTTTTTGTAGCTGAAATTATTAAATAAGTAATATAATGTTGTAAAGTTTAAATTTTATCAAAATTTTTTATTTATAAGTACTTTTACTTGAAGGAAATATGTCTATTCTTTCTTTACTTTAGGCTTTTGGTAAGCACTGTATGCATCATGAAGAAGAGATTATTACTTAATTTTCAACTTCATACCTTTTATATCTGTGATGACTGAATCGAAAAATAGGCAGGGCTAGTTTATTATTCACATTGCTTTTTTTAACTATTGCTTTTCCCTTCACCAAATCATTAGTTAGATAGTCTTTTCTTTTTTGGGGGGGGGTGGGGGTTGGAGTCTCACTCCATTGCCCAGACTGAAGTGCACAGTCACAGCCACCCCAGCATCAACCTGCTGGGCTCAGGCAATCCTTCCACCTCTGCCTTACAAGTAGCTGGAAATACAGACGCACGCTACCACGCCTGGCTAATTTTTTGATTTATGGCAGTCTCACCAAGTTCCCCAGGCTGTTCTCAAACCCATGGGCTCAGGTAATCCCCATACCTCAACCTCCAAAAGTGCTGGGATTACAGGCTTGAGCCCCTGTGCCCAGCTATTTAGTCTTTTCAAAAATTATTTATTTCAACAGTTGTCCCATCAGTTCCATATTACTTTTCTTATTTACTACATTTTTGACTTTTAACTTCCTCTTGGAGATGACCAATCTACTAATATTTTTGTTGTTGACCATATTTAAGATTTTTTTTCCCTCAATACATAGCCTCCAGCCACACATTTCAACTGGATTGTTGACTGTATTCTGGTCATTGATCTTGATGGAATGCAGTGAACCATATTAAAGATTGTTATGTCAGTGACTCCATAACTTAAAGACAGGGCCATGGAGTGTGTCTTCTTGTACACCTTATCACATCCTTTTGTCTACTCATGTAAGTCTGCAGTTTCAACTGAGTTCATCACATGATTGGGCTTTATTTATTTTTTTAACCAATACTATTTTTTATTGGTAAGTATTAGATATATATCTTTTCAGTTTATATTTTATAATCTGATACATTCATAAGATGAAATCAGCGTAATCAGGATATCTGTCACCTTAACTATTTATAGTTTCTTTATGTGAGGGACATTCGAATTATTCTCTCCTAGCTATTTTGAAATATGAAATTGACTAATATTAACTATAGTTACCCTACTGTGATATTTCTGAATATCTTTTCTGTTCAATTCTAAAGACTTCTAACTTCGATGGGAATTGATCTTTTTGTTTTTTCATATTCTTAGAATCTACAACTTCTATAGATTTTTAAAATACCTGTAGTAGGCCTTCCAAAATATAGCATATTCATATCCCTGGAATCTGTAAATGGTATTTTGTATGACAAAATAAGAGTAGAGTCTTTGCATGTGTGATAAAGTTAAGGACCTTGAGATGGGAATATTATCTTAGATTAGCCTGTGGGCCTAATGCAATCACATGTATCCTTAGAAGAGGGAGACAGAAAGAAATGTTACACACACAAAGAGAAGGCCATGTGAAGGGGGAGCACAGAGAGATTTGAAGATGCTGGCCTTGAAAATCTGAGTGTTGTAATGGCAACCAAAGAATGCTGGTAGCTACCAAAAGTTGGAAGAGGCAAGGAACAAGTTCTTCCCTAGAGCCTCTGGAGGTAACTTAGCCCTGCTGACATCTTGACTTTGGCCCAATAATACGAATTTTTCACTTTGGACTGTGAGAGGATACGCTTATATTGTTTTAAAGCCAGTAAGTTTGTGGTAATTTGTTATAGCAGCTACAGGAAACTTACACAAAGTGTGACTGAATTTGGATCTCTCAGATGGCTCATGTGGTATTCTCCTGATATAAAATTCTTTGTTTTGTTTTCATTAGATATTAATCTCAAAGTAATTGTTTATTGCAGCAGGGCAAATGCCTGTAATCCCAGCTACTCAAGAAACTGAAGTGGATCAGTTGAGCCCAGGAGTTAGATGCCAGCCTGGGCAACATAGTGAGACTCCATCTTAAAAAATAGCAAAACAAAACCAAGAAAACCTGTTTGAGCCTGTGTCCTAAGAATAAAAATTTTTTAAGCAATAATTGCTTATTGTGAGTTATGACATCTTCCTTATGTCTCTCTAGGCTGCCAAACTTTTTGATGAAGAAGGAAGGAAAAAATTCTTTACACAGGATATGAATAATATTCTTCTAGAGTGAGTAATTTTCTTCTTTTATGAGGAAAAAGCCTTAAGAATGATTCCTTTAAAAATGCAGTAGGCCTTTGAGATACAGATGCTAAGTAGTTGGCTAGTCTCATGCATTAACTCTTCGCTTTCAGCCTTATGGTATGTCTGATCAACATTTGTTTCTCAGCAAAATTATGCTTCTGTATAGACTGATTTTTCCAAGTCACTTATGATCATCAAAACTTCCAGTATTTATAACTGCCAGAGCACGTGACCACTGTACAGGTTAAATATTAACATAGACTTAAAAGTATATGAAAATAACTCTGGGAAAATTTAGAATGTTTATAAAGATTTGGCATGATTAGCCATCTAGTTTCATCACTTACATGTGAGAAAAAGAATTCCATTAATATTTAGTGAGGTTAATTTTAATTCATATAAACTTTCATAGCCAAACGTGTAAGGTATAATTTCCTAAAGATATCATGGTTATGAGGTAGGATGGAGGTAGTGTGGTGAAGACAACAGTTAGATTGGGAACAAGAAGGTGAAGGCTGATATATGGTACAGTTTGTATTTAAATTAACACTTTTATATTTAACTTAGTAATAGTTTCAGACTTAGAATTTGGTATTAGTGAAGCTATAGGTTCTAAGGTTTTAGTGAAATAAGCTGTACTTGAAAACCTCTTGCCTCACAGATCTTAGCAATTGTTTATAGGATCAAGTTTATAATTGACCACAGAACTGGGCAAAAAGGTGGTCATGAGGAAAGCAGCCAGTTTTACTCCTCTCTGATGAAAATAATGTGTGCCCACTGTTGGTGATGTTATAACATCATCTAGAAAGAGGAAAAAGCAATATTACCTGCACTATAATTCTTGTCTTTTGTGGAGATAATTTCTCATGAGATGTGAAAAAGGACTGATTGGTTCATTGGTTCTGATAACTATTGAAATTAATTGCAATCTCCATTATCCTGGAGTACTTAAAAATAGACTCAGAAGACATATAATCCAGTGTGCTGCTAGTGCTTTTAATATGGTGGCAAGAAAGTTTCTCATTCCTGTTCTTTTTAATTTTAGCCAGGAATGTTCAGATTGAGCCTGTCTGTCTGGAAGCCAGGTCAGTGCTTCCTGTCAGTGCCACCTCTTTTTACTAGCTCCCTTTAAACCCAAGACTCTGCCAGGCATAGTGACTCACGCCTGTAATCCCAGCACTTTGGGAGGCAGAGGCGAGAGGATTGCCTGAGCCCAGGGGTTCAAGACCAGCCTGGGCAAGTTGATGAGACCTCGTCTCTACAATAAATCAAAAAATTAGCGGGCATGTGTGTGTGCCTGTAGTTCCAGCTATTTGAGAGGCTGAGGTGGGAGAATCACCTGAGTCCAGCAGGTCAAGGCTACAGTGGCCATGAGTGTGCCACTGCATTCTAGCCTGGGCAATAGAGTGAGACTCTAATTCAAAAAATAAGTAAATAAATAAATAAATAAACCCCAGGCTCTCTGAACAGTGCAGCCATTACTTGTCAGAGCCGTCTTGGATTCCATAATCAGGGATCTGACCACTCCTTTCTTTCCACCTGAGATCCCCAAGTGTACTAGATGATGTCCTTCTCTTGTAGTTGAGACAGTTCTATTTTATTTTACTCATCTGTTAGAGGGAACAACTATTTGTCCTCTGGGAGAATCAAAAGACCATCCTTGAGACATAGCATCACAAATAAGCAGGTTACTAGCATTCCATTAACAGGCTTCTCTGTTCATTCCTCCCATGTTTATCTTAAAACAAATCTAGTTTTTTGGAGCCCATCTACTTTTTATTTCACAGAGGGTGTGCCTCTAACTCCACAGGCTCTACTGTGCAGAGCTTAATTTTTTCCCTTTTAGTCACTTTCTTATTCCCTTGGCCTCTTTTTCCACTTTCCTCAACAAACATGCCTTATTTTTTGACTGAGTCGCTCTTCTGAGGACTAATGGGAAATAACTATTTCAGATAATAATTTCATGAAGTTATCCAGGTGTATTGGCTCAGCCTCACCATTGCTTTCTTATGCTGGGGGGGTGGGATCAATTTGTTGGAGTAGGGAAACTTTTTTCTTTTTGCATAATTGAATTGACCTGGATCAACAAATATACAACATACTAACTTGATTTCCTCCCCTGTTACCTGAAGCAGATGTTGCTCATAAACTGTGACATTGCCTATCTTCCCAATTCATCATGACAGTTCTGCTCAACAAATTGCTTTAGGCGGGTACTACCAATCCTGCTTGACACTTCTTTCTGCCATCTCTTTGTCAGGTGTTCCTTTAAGGAGTTCATGAAAGAGTAGTGACTTGAATCTCAATAAGGGACTTATCAATTGCTTACTCTTCAAGGAGTCAGCTCTTCCTACATCTGAGTTAATGTTTTTTAGAAACTACTGACTTTTATTAGTAGATCATTAAGTTAGTCTTTCTTATCTGGGTTCTCTTAGTACTTGGAGTTTTTATTTTATTTTCAGCCTCAATTTTCAAAAACAAACATAGAAGGCCTTTTGCCCAGAGTCTACACTTTTAATAAGGATCTGCACATAATGTTTTCTAACCAAATGTTGATACACAACTCAAGACCATACTGATTGTTTTCCATATGAACCCATGCATTTGACCCTCTGGTTCTTACAAGTCTTAAGCTTCTTGTAATTTTTTGTCTGCTTGGCTTCTCTAATAACAAGAATTCTCTATTACCAGTTCTAAGGAGCATACATTTTTACACTTTATATTTTCTGAAATTGCAACATTCTTATAAGTGATAGCTACATTTGATGTGATAGGGTTTCTTTTCTTCCTAAAAACTTATTAATTGTATTTATGGTTGCATCTTACATCTGTGAGAAGTACTTAAGTCTATTTGTACCTTCTCCTATAATAGAATGTGATGATTTGGACATACTTTGTTGCCAATTTAGTCTGGCCTACAAATTAACATCAGAAGCTGCCAGGTGTAATGTCTTAAATCCTGAAAGACACAACAACTATTAGATTTGACCTTCTGAAAATATGATGGCTATTACAAACTGTTTTCCTCTTTTAAAAAAAAGAAAACTCTCAGGCTAAATACACATTTAATAATTTGTTTTCTTTCTCAGAAACCTAATTTATAAGTGGAAATGGGAACTAGAGAATCAAAATAAATGGAATAAACTGTTAAATGCGGTATGTAGTTTGTGTAGAGCAGGCACAGTAAGAGAAACAAAGATGGATAAAATGGTATATATACATAGCCAGAGGGGCTTTGCCTTTTCTGAACCTTTTTTCAGACATCTCTAAGGAAAAGAATATTCTAGAAACTCAGTAAAACTATGTGACACTCTAAAATAGCAGTTGCCAGTAGGCAGAGGGGTAGTGTAATATCTTTTTGAGGAAATGAGCTTTTGGTTAATAACAGATTTCTGTGCTTAAAACACAAAAACATAGACTTTACCATCTCACCAAAAAAGTATTGCCAACTTGTTTTTGGTCTTCTGCTTTTCAACTAGACTTACAGAATTTTTTCTGTAGTATTGCTGCTTATTGTTTTGTTTTATTTTCCCATGAATAATACTGTCTAGGAAATCATGGAAGATAATATGAGAGTAAGAATCGCTCTCTCTCTGTCTCTGTTTCTCTCTCTCTTGATTTCTCTTTCTCTCTCTCTCTGTCGCTCTCTCCTTCTCTGCAGCTCCCTCCCCGCCTCTCTCCCACTTCCTCTCTCTCTCTCCACAGACCCTTTCCCTTTCTCCTTGAAAAGAAAAAATAAAAAATAAAAAAAATAAAAAAAAGAAAGAGAGTAAGAATCAACCACTCTGCCTCCTTGCCTGTGTGATGTCACCTGAAATAAATTTTCTGCAGTTCATTGTTTTTTTGGTGTTTTTTTGTTTTTTTTTTGTCAGCATTGAGTTACAGCTACAAGAACTAGGCCCTGTCATTCGTAGTGGTGTCTACTCCCACCTTGAAGCTTTTGTGCCATGCAATAAAGAAACACTGGTAAAACGTCTAAAGAAGTTGCATCTCAATGTCCAGGTAAGAGAAAAAACAGTAATATCTGTATCTGGGGTTTTATAAACTATAAAATAAAGAGACATATCTTTTTGGGACCTTTGTTTGCACATTAGTTGCTTTGTGATCATATTATATGTATTTAATAACCATAGAAGACTATTAAAGTCATGTTGGGAAAAATAAAAAAATAAATAAAGTCATGTTGGATCCCCTGAGAAATAATTGTTTCTTCAGCAGTTTATCATCTAAATTGCTAGACTTCGATAAGAAATGTTTTCTAAGGCAAGATTCTTGTGTAGTAGGTATGATATGACAAACATAGAATTCTTTATATAGATAATTCTATTAATAAAATATTTCTTTTTAAATGAGAAACTATAGTTGTTTCTCAATTCAAAGCAGATTAATGAACAAGTTGAACTGATTTACAGTCTCTTATTTTGTGCCTTTGCCTGGCTCCTTCAGACATTAGCAGTTGGAGCTTACTACCATAGGTTCAAATGATAGAAATGGATACCAATAAAAAAAGAATAGAAGGAAGAAAACAACTTTTTTGCAGATTATAAAATATTCTCCAAGGAACATTTTAAGTTTGATGTTTGAAGGTACTTAATATCCCTTTGGCTATGGAAGAAAGACATTTATCTTATTCTTGCTCTCTTTATATGGTTTTATTTACATTTGTATCCCTAAACATTATATTTAGTTTTGCATTTTATTTCTTTTTTTTTTTTGAGTTGGAGTCTCACTCTGTCGCTCACGCTGGAGTGCAGTGGCCGCTCCCGGCCACTGCAGCCTCGACCTACTGGGCCCCAGCGATCCTTCCACTTCAGCCTTCCAAGTAGCTGGAGCTACAGGCGCGCGCTACCACGCCCGGCTCATTTTTTAAAAATTTATTTATTGTAGAGATGAGGTCTCGTCAAGTTACCCAGGCAAGTCTCGAACCCGCGGGCTCAGGCAATCCACTCACCTCGGCCTCCCAAAGTGCTGGGATTACAGGCTGAGCCACCGAGCCCGGCCAGTTTTGCATATTTTTAAGCTTCATATAAATAGAGACATACTGTCTGTTTTTTTCTGCAATTTTTAGTGCCCAGATTTATCTTATGTCTACATGTAGTGAAAATGCATTCATTTTTACTGCTGTGAATACATTGTTCTGTTGTATGAAGATATCCTGATTAAGTTAGCAATTTTACTCTTAATGGGTATTTGAGTTGTTTCCTGACAAATAGTCTCACCTACATAATTTTTCCAAAGTGAAGATCCAAGAAACATAATTCTGAATGTTGACATTTTTAAAAATAGAATTTTATAGCAGACAGTGTCATATGTGCTATAATATTTACTAATTAGTATGTATGCAGTAGGTTGATAGGTTTATTGGTAATATTTGTGTTTTAAAATCTTTTCTTTACCAAAAATCATACTTTAAAAACAGTTGCTTTTGGAAAAAAGCAAAGTCTTATATTTTTGCACTCATTTAAAATAATTATTAATACCTATGTAAATTTGTTACTTCAAGATGAAAATAGTAAGTTGGTTGATTAAAACTGTCAGATACAAACCTACTTGCGTTCCTTTTTGCCCTGAACCCACATGGATAAGAGTTTTCAGGTTTCTCTTTCACTTTGGCCTTCACCTTGCATGTTTGCTTGCAGCAAAGTCATAATTACTAACCATGATCAAGAGAACAGGCTGCCAACATCCCATTGGTCATTGCCCCAACCAAATTGTGTGTTCCAGAGCCATGTCTCTTCTTGTGGGACTGTGTCCCCACCATAATGAGGGCTAACCAGTAGTCTGTACAATGTAGATTTTGTTTTCTATTTAATCATTTGTAATTAAAGTGCCCATGGGGCTTATTTAAGAGTGGGGCAATAGGCAAAAACTGGGACTCTTCTTAGCTACTGAGAAATATGGCCATCCTAATTTTATATCCAGTGTGTATTATGAAAAGTCAGTGCTGTGGAAGAAATGTCCAAATATAGATATGCTGATATTTCCAATCTATTATCACTATCTAAAATGACTTTCATCAGCCGGGCTCGGTGGCTCAGCCTGTAATCCCGCGCCTTGGGAGGCCGAGGTGAGTGAATTGCCTGAGCCTGCGGGTTCGAGATCCGCCTGGGAAACTTGGCGAGACCTCATCTCTACAATAAATCAAAAAATTAGCAGGGAGTGGTAGCGTACGCCTGTAGTTCCAGCTACTTGGAAGGCTGAGGCAGAAGGATCGCCGGAGCCTAGCGGGTCGAGGCTGCAGTGGCCAGTAGCGGCCACTGCACTCCAGTCTAGGTGACAGAGTGAGACTCCAACTCAAAAAAATAAATAAATAAAAAAAATGACTTTCATCTTTTGAGGTTCGGCTTACAAAATAAGTTTTGTAAATATGTTTGAAAAAACTTTTAGTATTTTTTCCTCAGGATGATCGTTTAAGGGAACCTCTGCAAAAACTGAAACTGGCCGTTAGCAATGTCATGCCTGAACAGCTATTCAAATATCAAGAGGACTGCCAGGCTCGGAGTCAAGCTAAGTGTGCCAAGTATGTATCTCTTCTCTTTGGACTGGCTTTTGCATTTGAGAAGTACTTTTGGCTATCAAGGATTGGTGTTAAGTGGACCTCTTCCTCAAGTAGAAATCCATGTACGCCTCTGATATGATGTAACTGAATATTTCCTAAGGGACATGTCACTTCCCACTCAGTTGCTTTGACATCAGAGGCAAAAGGCATCTTTTGATTGACTGTATGGAGATGATCCAGGCAAGAGCTGATACTGGTCAGACATTTCACATGTTGACGAACTTTACTAGCTGGGGTGGAACACAAATATTTTCTTTTTTTCTTTTTCTTTTTTAAAAGATGTGGGATACAATTCAGGTTTAAGTATACAAGTGGTCATTGTACAGGTAAAGTTTGAGCCTCCCTTCGGTCCCCACTTCACCTGGTTTGAGATCAGGTACTCTTATTGATGTTATTCTTGCTACTGCCAATCTCTTATATTATTATGGTGAATGTTCAGGGTTTGCCTATAAGTGAGAACATATGGTACTCTGTTCTTTGTTTCTGTGATAGATCACTGAGTATGATAGACTTTAAATCCATCCAAGTTGCTGCGAAGTTCCTAATTTTGTCCTTCTTTGTGGCTGCATAATATTTCATCATGTATATGAACTACATTTTTTTTACCCAGACCAGTTTCAATTGGCAGCATGGTTGGTTCCATGTTTTTGCTATTGTTAATAATGCTGTAATAAACATGCATGCACAGGTATTTTTTTTTTGTAGAATGATTTGAGTTCCTCCAGGTATGTTCCCAGAAGGGGGATTACTGGATTGTATGGGAGGTCGATTTCTAGTTCTTTTAGAAATCACCACACTGTTTTCCATTTGAAGACCTTATTTATCAACTATTTTAACACTCATCAAATTAAGGGTATTATGTGGAAAGGTAGATTCTCTATTTACTTTGTCTTTTGAGTTAATATTCAATTAAACAATTCAAGTGTTTATGGAACTTGTTACAAGCAATGCTGGATTAAAACTTTGCGCCATAAAATATTTTTCCTTTTTAGATTGCAAACAGATGAAGACCGAGAAAAAAATGGATCTGAGGAAGATGATGATGAGAAACCTGGGAAACGTGTTATAGGACCAAGAAAGAAATTCCACTGGGATGATACCATCAGGTAAGATTTAATCAGCATTCACTTTTAACCAAATATATTATGCAGCAGTAAGGCTCCTTATAAAAAAGAATCTGTGATAAATATTAAACTAGATAGGAAGCAACCAAACATTAGTATGTAGGAAAATATTGTTCAAGAGAAGATTAATTTGGTCCTAACATCCTTAGAATATTATCACTTTTATTTTCATATACACTGTAATACTTTTGATAAGCTAATCTTCTAAATAGGGTAAGTCATATTGGTTCCAGAAGGTGTACTTATTTCTTTAGCCATCTTTTCTTACCAGTTTTTTAAAACCCCAGGTAAAGAACTGTCCCTTTTAATCTTTGGTACCTTACTGATAAATATATCAAAGGAAATTGCTTAATATTGGGGGTTTGACCAAAATGCAATGAATGTATTAGAAATTGTTTAACTTCATGTCATTTTTTGAAGTCTTCAGATAATATTCTATGTTATTGCTATCAGACTTATGTGCATTCAGTAAAAATCTGTTTCAGACTTAATTTTCTACAGTTTTATAGTCAGATTTATATATAAATATATATATTTTCAATCTGTTTAGAACTTTGTTATGTAACCTTGTTGAGATCAAATTGGGATGCTATGAGTTAGAGCCAAATAAAAGCCAGTCTGCTGAGGATTATCTTAAATCCTTTATGGAGACAGAGGTGAAGCCCTTGTGGCCTAAGGGCTGGATGCAGGCAAGGTAAGAAATGTGACTTCCCAGTTTTTATTTTATTTTCTTATTATTGCTATTAAAGATATACACACATATTACATTGATTTCACTGAGAACCTAATGTGTTCAGTATCCAAATAATCTTTGCTTTGAAAACCTCAAGCACTTAAGTGACAGAACAGTTAGTCATGTGGGTATAGAGATATAGAGATAGACATAGTAGAGATTTTTTTTTAACTGATGATGTTTTCCTTTTTGTATCTAAATTTGCTAGTAGAGAACAACAGAAAGGGGAATACTTACAGAAGGTTATAAACTTTGGGAGAGGAACTTTATATGGGTAATTGAAGAAGATAAGAAACTGATTAGAGGATTTAGAGCATAGGAAAAGAGACACAGTCTTAGATTCTGTTGAAAATAAGTGTTGCTAGTTATGGTGGCTCACACCTATAATCTCACACCAAGGAGTTCAAGACCAGCTTGGGCAACATAGCAAGACCTCATCTTTACCAAAAATCAAAAAATTAGCAGGGTTTGGTGGTGCACGCCTAGTCCCCATTGACTCAGGAGGTTGAGGTGGGAGAATCACTTGCACCCAGGAGTTTGAGGCCACAGTGTGCTGTGATAGTGCTACTGCACTCCAGCCTGGGCGACAGAGTAAGACCCTGAGTCAAAAAAAAAAAAAAAAGAAAAAGAAAATATTCAGTGTAGAGTGATATCTCAAGAAACTAAGAGTAGCCCTATTATTTAAAGTCTCAAAAGTCAAGTAAAGAATGTAAAAATTGATAAATTTGGCTATTTAAATTCATGATCTTAAAGTGCTCTTTCTTAAATCTGCAGAAAAGCTCTACTGATCTATTAAAAGATTTCAACAAATAGAAGTGATACAAAACTCTTTATAAAGTAGATTATTGAGCATGCTGTACCTCTTTATAGAGTATTGAGCATGCTGCAACTTTTACTTGATAAAAATGCAAGTGATAGCCTATTAAAAATCAAATGATTGCAAAAATAAATAAAACAATCATATTAATTGTGTCCTTTTAATTTTTCCAGAATGCTTTTTAAAGAAAGTCGAAGTGTACATAATCATCTTACTTCTGCTCCGTGAGTAAATGCAGACTCCAGATGACTTCATTTACTTTTATTCACATAATGTGCTTTAGCAAAGAAAAAGTATCATTTATTACATACTAGTTGAAATAGGACTTAAATATACATTTAGGCAATCCCCCTTTTACCACCATCTTCAAAAAAAACATTTTGACTTGACTGTATAGGCTTCAGAACACACTGATTTATTAAAATACTTGTCAGTTTACTCTCCAAACACCTAAATCCACACTGACCTTTGCTTCTAGTAGTAGGGAGTTCTGGAATCAGAAAGGCTCAGATTTTTCTTTGTTCTGAGACTTCTACCTTTCAGTCTTTTTGTATGCTGTTTCTCCACCTCTTGTTGACCCTCTGCATGAGTAACCTACAGCCCTTTGCTGCCCTAAGCTTACCAGGACAGATCCATCTACATACCTACTATCCTTGCCTTGCAGTGTTTTATTCCACAAAATTAACCTATGTTCCATGTCCTTCCCTCTGTTCAAAACTGGATGTTTCCATAGTGATGTGATTACTAGAGGAAGATTTTTTTATCCCTTGACATATGGTAAATAGGCAAGTTTTTTCTGTGGTTACATTTTTGGATGACTATTGGTCAACTCCACAAGAGTTTTTTGTTTTTTACTTACCATTTAGGGCTACTTCTCTGTAGCATACACATTTAGTATTAAAGGTTACTAAAATATAACATTATAGCCAGGCATGGTGGTATGCACCTGTAGTTCTGGCCACTTGGAAGGCTGAGACAGAAGGATCGCCTGAGCGCAGCAGGTCAAGGTTGTGGTAGTCGTGAGTGTGCCACAGCATTTCAGCTTGGGCGACAGAATGAGACTCCAACTGAAAAACAAACAAACAAATAAGTAAATAAATAAAATTAGCAAGTTACTGAGAACTTACTAAACATTAATCCAGTATTCTGCTAACAGGTTTGGTTAACATCTTTTGGATAACTTTATAAATTCCTCCTTTCAGGCCGGGCTCGGTGGCTCAGCCTGTAATCCCACACCTTTGGGAGGCTGAGGTGAGTGGATTGCCTGAGCCCACGGGTTCGAGACCTGCCTGGGCAGCAAGACCTCATCTCTACAATAAATCAAAAAATTAGCCGGGCATGGTAGCACATGCCTGTAATTCCAGCTACTTGGAAGGCTGAGGCGGAAGGATCCCTGGAGCCCAGCAGGTCGAGGCTGCGGTGGCTGGGAGTGGCAACTGCACTCCAGTCTGGGCGACAGAGTGAGACTCCAACTCAAAAAAATATAAAATAAAATAAATTCCTCCTTTCCTTGAATACAGTTAGATAGGAATTTTCTAGTCCTAGGAAGGACTCTGTTAGTAGAGCTGACCCTTGAAACATCTTGAGAGGTAGAGGTACCAACTGCCCCGTGTAGTCAAAAATTCACTTATAACTTTTGACTCCCAAAAAACCTTAACTACTAATAGCTTCCTGTTGATTGCAACCCTTACTGATAACAGATAGTTCATTAATACATATTTTGTATGTTATGTGTAATATATAGTGTATTCTTACAGTAAAGTAAGCTAGAGGAAAGAAAATGGTAATAAGAAAATCATAAGGAAGAGAAAATATATTATTCAGTAAGTGGAAGTGGATCATCGTAAGGATCTCTATTTTTGTCTTCACATTGAGTAGGACGAGGAGGAAGAGGAAGGGTTGGCCTTGCTGTCCCAGAGGTGGCAGAGGCAGAAGAAAGTTCATATGTACATGGACCTGTACAAATCCCTGTTGTTCAGGTGTCAACTGGATAGCATCAGGGATATATTGAATTTGGTTGTGGTTTTCAGTTCTTACTTCTTTTTATTTTAGAATAAATTTTAAGTAGTTTGGTCTTATACATTATAGATTTACTTTGCTGCAAGTGGTTTTGTTATCCTTGAAGTAAATTTTATATATATATATATAAAACACATATATTTTTAAATATATATATTTGTGTCAATAGCATTTATGGCTTTAATTTCCCAGTATTGTAGTTCCCACTTATCCTCTGTGAATACTTTCCAGGATTCCAAATGAATACCTGAAATTGCAGATATTACCAAACCTTCTATATGCTGTTTTTTCCTGAACATACATACTTATGATAGTTTAATTTATAAATCAGGAACAGTAAGAGATTGACAACAATAATAATAAAGCAGAACAATTATAACAATATGCTATCATAAAATATGAATGTGGTTTCTCTCTTTCTGGAGTTTTCTATTTTATATTTTCAGACCTCGGTTGACCGAGGGTAACTGAAACCATAGAAATAGATAAAGGGGGCTACTGTAGTTCTAAAATCACATATGTATTACATATAAATAAATAACTCATTCCTTTTCATTCTAAAGGTGTTTACTTAGGTCCTCTCCCTTCGTTGATGTTTTGTTTGTTCTTAACATATGTAGTTTCATTATTATCACTAACTGTGTTTTGTTTTTATACCAGAAATTAGAAATCTATGGGATGGGTGGACTTGGAGGTCTTTTGCCCAACTGGCCTTTGTAAAAAAAACTTTGAAAATTACTATTGCCTTAATGAAGTTGTAAATTGGCAGTTTTAGTCAAGATACCTGTTAATCTATTATAATTGATGACATTTTAACTTAGTGAAGTAGAAATATCAGACAAGGTGAGATATTTTTGCTTTTCAGTGGGTTTAATTACTTAACAAACATAGAATACTTTCTATTATCATGAAAACTGTAAATTTTTTTAATCTTCAAACTTTTTCATGCTGGTTTCCAAAATTTCTGAGGGGCCAGGCTCTGTGGCTCAGCCTGTAATTCCAGCACTTTGGGAAGCCGAGGCAAGTGGATTGCCTAAGCCTGCAGGTTCAAGACCCACCCAGGCAACTTGGCGAGATCTCGTCTCTACAAAAAATAAAACATTAGCTGGGCATGGTAGGCTACCTGGAAGGCAGAGCTGGAAGGGATTGCCTGAACCACTGCACTCCAGCCTGAGCAACAGAATAAGACTCCGACTCAAAAAAAAAAAAAAATTCTGAAGTTCCATAGTAATTGCTGTTATCTCTTTTCCTATCAGTTTGACATTTTTATTTGAATTTTTATATTAAATAATTTTATTTTAAAACTTAGGAATTTTTAAAGTTAAATTTTATTCACAATTTCTTGGCATGGTTTAATTTGAGCTTGAAGATCCTTGAAACTCTGTTTTCTGACAAATAATTGTAGATTTTTACCAGTTTTTTAAAAGCGAGTCTCCTTAGCCAGCTTTGTTGGCCTGTTTTAAGTTATTTTATATTTTATGTATTTACATTTAGTTTTTTTTAGATGGTTTCACTCTATTGCCCAGGCTGGACTGCAGTGGCACAATCATAGCTCACTGCAGCCTCAAACTCCTGGGGTCAAGTGATCCTCCCACCTCATCTTCCCAGGTAGCTAGGGTAAGGTGTAGCACCACCATGCTCATTTTTTGAGGGGCGGGGGTGGGTAGAGACAAATCTTGCTTTGTTGTCCAGACTGGTGTCAAACTTCTGGGCTCAAGTGTTCTCCCTGCATCAGCCTCCCAAAGTGCTGGGATTACAGGCATGAACCACCAACATTTAACTTTTTAAAAAGTTATCATCTGCATTTAATATTCTAGTAATTGTTTGACCTTTAAGTTAATCTTAACTGGGAAAAATGTTGCTATATATTCACATATAAACTGAGTGTTTGCAACTTGACAAGACCTCATCTCTACAATAAATCAAAAAATCGGCTGGGCGTGGTAGCATGTGCCTGTAGTTCCAGCTACTTGGAAGGCTGAGGCGGAAGGTTCGCCGGAGCCCAGCAGGTCGAGGCTGCGGTGGCTGGGAGCGGCCATTGCACTCAAGTCTGGGTGACCGAGTGAGACTCCAACTCAAATAAATAAATAAATAAAAATGAATAAATAAACTGAGCATTTACATATAGTTTCATTTCTTCCTTCAAAGAGTTTTACAAATAGCAGAAGGAATTTTTTTTTTTTTTTTTTAGTTATCACCCTTTTTTACCATCTACCAGAAGAAATTATTTACTCCCATAATTAAAAGGATTAGAATTTTCTAATGAGTGGTATACTCCTACTGAAATGGCCTTCTTTTTCATCTTTCATCGTAGGGCAAAGAAAAAGGTGATTCCTGCACCTAAACCCAAAGTAAAGGTAAGAATTGAACCAAATCTTTACTTAGTCATAATTGGTGAATGTTGAGATACATTCTTAAGGTGAAAAGATGCATGATATTTAGCAAAGATCTATAGGTACTATAAGATGGATGTGTTTTCAACTTTATAAAAATCCTAGAACCTTTGTATTTAGGAGAATAAATGTGTAGTCGTGGGATGTTTGCATACATTAATTGAATCGTAAAGCCTAATTCTACTTAGAAATGCTGGATAAAATGTATCAAATATTATTTAGAAACCTAGCTGAGATTGCAGCTATATAAGAGAAATTCCTAAGGCCAAAATAAAGAAGCAGCTGGACAGAGTATTAAACTCTGTCCATAAACTTTGGTTGCTCTTGGGGGCATTTGCCACTTTCTACCTGTCACATTATGGTTTTTTACATTTACATTTCTTCTCAGAGCATAGCAGATAGAGTTTTCTTGGGCTTGTACCGGTTAGAAATTGGGATGAAACCTGCATAAAGCTGGGCCTCACAGGATAACATCTTTAGTAAAAGAAAGGACTAGAAAAAAATCTACCCTCTTCTCCCCTGCAGAGATTAAGAAAAGTGCCTGTCTTGGCCTGGATGCTGGAGTGGGGGGAAGAAAGCACTCCCTGAAAATTTTCCCTGGTTTAAGAATTCAATTTATATTACCTTTACGATTTGGGAAAACCCAAAACTGAGAGAGTAACCTAAAGTTATTGGATTAGTAATAATTCAGGGCAACTGGCAAAGCAAATTCTCCCTGGTGTATTGTGCCCTATTCTTAAGCCTCGAAGGCTTATCACCTATATAAACCATGTCAAACCTGAGCTTGCGGTCTGAAATACCGAATGCATGAGGGAATAAGTTACTAAGAGTAAGAGTCAGTAGAAACAGTAAACAGAATTAGATTCCTAAGAAGAACAAGTGGTGAATTTCTTGGTTTTAGAACATAAAATAATTGTTCTTAAATTTTTTTAATATTTAAAGAAGTAGAAGAAAGAATAAAAATATCCAGCCCAGGCTTGGTGGCTCAACCTGTAATCCCAGCACTTTGGGAGGCTGAGGCGAGTAGATTGCCTGAGTTCGTGGGTTCAAGACCCACCCAGGCAACTTGGCAAGACCTCGTCCCTACAATAAATAAAAAATTAGCTGGGCGTGGTTGTGCGCACCTATAGTTCCGGCTATTTGAAAGGCTGAGGCAGAAGAATCACCGGAGCCCAGCAGGTTGAGGCTGCGGTGGCTGGAAGCGTGCCACTGCACTCCAGTCTGGGTGACGGAGTGAGACTCCACTCAAAAAAAAAAAAAAGAAAAAATAAAGACTAAAAATATCCTATCAAAATAGGTGAAGCAGATTTGAAAGAGAACCAAGTATAAACTCTAGAAGTAAAAACTATAATAATTTGAAATTAAACTTTTCATAAGTGCTTACATGCTTTATCGCTGAATAGATGAATCTTTTGCTTATAAAGCCAAGGCCAGGAGGCCAGAATTCATTACTCTGTGGCCATCATAACTTTTGGTGTTAGAGCCTCCCTGAATACAGAGTAAATAGTCCTCTTTTTCTTGGTCAAAATAAAATAAAAATAAAAATAGCCTACTTTATCTTCTAATGCAAATAATATTGAGCTAATCCTTCATTAAATCTGTTGGATTCAGACTGTATTTTGACTTTTAACTTTGTTTTTATTAGAATATTAAACTCATAATACCCCTCCATAAAGGATTGATTAAATTTTGATACATATTAACATATAATTAATAGAATAATTGGGTATGAAATTTATTGGAATTCTAATAATGGATATGTTAGGATGATATGGGGGAATTAGTTGATTTATTTGTTTGCTTTTATAATTAAATAACTTTTTCCTTTTCCCAAGTGGGAAACTATATTGTTGATGTGTTTTTTTTCCTACCTTATTCCTCCATACCTTTTTTAGTTATAAAGGTGTAATATAAGGGCCAGGCATGGTAGTGCACACTTGTAATTCCAGCACTTTAGGAAGCTGAGGCAGTAGGATTGCTTGGGCCCCGGTATTTGAAACTAGCCTGGGCAAAAAGTAAGACCCTCTTCTCTACAAAAAATTAAAAATTAGGCATTTTGATGCACACCTGTAATTCCAGCTACTTGGAAGACTTAAGAGGACCAGTTGAGCTCATGAGTTCGAAGCTGCAGTTAACTATGATCTTACCATTGTACTTCAGTCTGGGTGACAAAGTGAGACCTTATCTCTAAAAAAATGAAGAAAAAAAGCAATATAAGGAAATAATTTACAATAGAAAATGCAAATAATACAGAAAAGTAAGAAAAAGAAAAGTAAAAGTGTCCAGAAATTTCTCCTCATGCAGAGAATAAAAACTCTTGACTTTCTGGTACACATCTGCCATCGCTTCTTCTGGATCTCTGTTCTTTTGTCTCTTCCATTCATTTATTCATCCATCTGTCCCAGGAGCTGTCCATTTATTAAATTAACATTCTTTATAAATGGGATAACCTGCTGTTTTGACTCAATTGTATATGTTGAACAATTTTCTCTGCCAATATAAAGTTACACCGTGTTCTATTGGGTGGATTTAATGTTATTTTTATAAATAAGAAAGTTAATAATAAAAATTATTTAAAACAGCAATTTTATGTTGGTAATAATTCCAGTATTCTGATAAATTTCTCACCTTCAGTGCTGAACTTTTTATAATGATGGAATTTTTACTAATCATATCATTGGATGGCCTGTTAAAACAAACATTTGTTTCATCTGCATTATTCATTTATCTTAGCAGACAATTGTGAACTTAATGCAATTATACCATGTACTTCTGGTAGACAGTGAGATTTTTAATTGGAGTTTTAGAATATAAACTTAGAAAAAGTGCTTAGGAAGTTAGAGTGTAACAGCATTCTTAACAGCTTACTTACTGTAATACCTTAGGAGGTGATGGTAAAGACCCTTCCTCTCCATTCTTTCCCCACTATGCTGAAGGTAAGTGCTATGTTGTATAATCAATATTATAACACTCAGGGTTTGGGTTTCTTTGCTTTTAAGAAACTAATTGAAGAGGTGAAATGACTTTTATATAGTTTTTTCTTCTTAATCTTAAAAATGAAATGAGTGAAATACTGTATACTTTAAAAAAAGAAATTGTTGCTTTTTCATTCTTTGCTCTTTGAATATTATAAACTATGCTCTAATTCTATTATCTCTTGAATTCAAGAGGATTGATTCTTTTGAGAAGACAGACAGTATTCTTTTAGATTCTTTCAGATATTCAGAGTTTTAATTTTTTTTTTTTGAGTTGGAGTCTCACGCTGTCACCCAGACTGGAGTGCAGTGGTACACTCCCGGCCACCGCAGCCTCGACCACTGGGCTCCGGTGATCCTTCCGCTTCAGCCTTTCAAGTAGCTGGAACTACAGGAGTGCACTACCATGCCCGGCTAATTTTTGATTTATTGTAGAAATGAGGTCTCGCCAAGTTGCCTGGGTGGGTCTTGAACCCGTGGGCTCAGGCAGTCCACTCACCTCAGCGTCCCAAAGTGCTGGGATTACAGGCTGAGCCACCGAGCCCGGCCCAGAGTTTTAATTCTTAATGCCCTTGCTGTAGTGGATGCTTAGTAAATATATGTTGAATAAATTACAAATGAGTAATTTACAAATAAATTACAAATTCACCATAATGAATAAAAAACATAATTTACATATGCTTGGATTGACTCATCTGCAAGTTTGATGTACCGGTTTCTCTTTGTACCCGCTGCAGGTAGCTGCAGAACAGGACATACAAAGAGGAAGAAACTCAGGAAAGCAGAAAGGGAGGGTCAGCATCCTCATAAACCATACAAGACAGGAGAGGGAGAGCCTTCATATAAAGGCAGAATTTCTCCTTAGTATAAAGAGAATAAAAAGACTAGTCTCTGAACAGATGTATTTGGAATAGGATCTGAAGATCTGATACAGTTAGGCAGAGGAGAGCTCATCAGTAATGTAACTAATCTGTGAATGTTCCTTCTGCTTGGTTTTCAGCCCTCTTAGAATCGCTTACTGAGACATGGTGGCTATGTGCTGTATATCAGAAATTTTGCTTAGTGATCATAGCTTAGTTAGGAACTCTGTCCTCCCAAAAATTATTCTGGTTTTTTAATAATCTATAAAGATTTTCAGTAGAAAGACAATTTTGTCATGAGAATTTCTTAGTTCTTTAAATTTAACTTGGTAATTTTTTTATTAACCATTTCTGTTTTTCCCAATACGATGCTGCGTATGCCAGGAGTGTAGTCCCAAAAAGGACCAGAAAACTCCTGCGTCCATGGTGGCTTCAGCTGGCGGTCCTCCAACAAGCTCCAGCACATCTGTGGTTGCTGCAGCCAGTGCTAGCTCCGCACCATCCCAAGAAACCATCTGCCTCGATGACTCATTAGATGAAGACCTTTCTTTCCATTCACCTTCACTGGATCTGGTTTCTGAAGCTTTAGCTGTTATCAACAATGGGAACAAGGGCCCTCCAGTTGGTTCAAGGATAGGCATGACAACTACAAAGCCTCGCCCAGGACTGAGAGAAGAAAAGCTCGCAAGTATCATGAGTAAGCTGCCACTGGCCACTCCCAAAAAACTAGATTCTACTCAGACTGCACATTCTTCAAGTCTTATTGCTGGTCACACAGGACCAGTACCAAAGAAACCCCAGGATTTAGCTCATACTGGCATCTCTTCAGGCCTTATTGCTGGTTCTTCAATTCAGAACCCTAAAGTTTCTTTAGAACCTTTGCCAGCCAGGCTACTTCAGCAAGGACTGCAGAGGTCAAGCCAGATTCACGCTTCTTCCTCTTCACAGACTCACGTCTCCTCTTCTTCCCAAGCCCAAATTGCTGCCTCTTCTCATGCTCTGGGAACACCCGAGGCCCATGATGCTTCTTCGCTAACACAAGTAACAAAGGTGCACCAGCATTCAGCTGTCCAACAGAACTATGTGTCTCCATTACAAGCAACCATTAGTAAATCACAAACCAACCCAGTGGTGAAATTAAGTAATAATCCCCAACTCTCCTGCTCATCCCCACTTATTAAGACTTCAGACAAGCCACTTATTTACCGCCTTCCCTTGTCTACCCCCTCATCTGGAAATGGTTCTCAAGGGTCCCATTCCCTGGTTTCTAGGACAGCACCTAGCACCACTACCTCCAGTAACTATTTAGCCAAGGCTATGGTGTCACAAATCTCCACGCAGGGTTTCAAATCTCCCTTCACAATGGCTGCATCCCCCAAACTTGCCGCATCTCCCAAACCTGCCACGTCTCCGAAGCCCCTGCCCTCGCCTAAGCCTTCTGCCTCACCCAAGCCCCCCCTGTCAGCTAAGCCTTCAGTATCAACTAAACTTATTTCTAAATCCAACTCAACTCCCAAGCCTACTGTATCCCCAAGCTCTTCCAGTCCAAATGCACTAGTAGCCCAGAGTAGCCACTCCAGCAGTAACAACCCAGTCCATAAACAGCCTGGTGGAATTAACATCAGTAGACAGTCTCCCACCTTGAATTTGTTGTCCTCTAATCGCACTTCAGGCCTTTCGTCTACAAAAAATCTTCAGGCCCCTTCAAAGCTAACAAACTCATCATCCACTGCAACTGTTGGAAAGAATAGCTTGAGTGGAATTACAATGAATGTACCTGCCAGCAGAGGTAGCAACCTTAACTCAAGTGGAGCTAATAGGACTAGTCTATCTGGGGGAACAGGAAGTGGAATACAGGGTGCTACTAAACCGTTGTCTACTCCACATAGACCATCCTCTGCCTCAGGGTCTTCGGTAGTAACAGCCAGTGTGCAGGTATGTATGTTCTGTATGTTCATGTGATCAAGTGTAAGATTGTGTGGTCTTTTCTTGTGGGTCACTTTGATAAGTGTCTTATAACATGTGGATTGCTTATCAATAGGCTTATTGTAGCCTGTGGTCATGGAATGTTCCTGATTTTGGTATCACAGTGGCAGGCACACATGTAGACAAGGATTTTGTTGGAATGTGGATTTTTTTTTTTAATGTAACAAGAATCACACGCTCACTTTAGAATTTTGTGAAAAAACACAACTAAAGCACATATTTAAGCTATCTCTCATCAAAGTCCAGAACAGTGTAGTAACATATACTCACTTGTCTCTCTGTTTCCCTTTTTCTCCTGCCAACTTTCTTATTTTTTAATTTAAACCAGATTTAAATTAAATTCATGATTTTTTTTCATTAACCATTTATCTTCACAAATAAATTTTTTATTTTGTGGTAGTTTTGTAGTTATATGTAATTCTCTGTTTCACCATTAGTGTCAGTAGTCTTTTGATACCTTAATATGACCCTTCATGAGTTTTTAATTAAAATGCGTCCTAGCCGGGCTTGGTGGCTCAGCCTATAATCCCAGCACTTTGGGAGGCTGAGGTGAGTGGATTGCCTGAGCCCACAGGTTCGAGACCCGCCTGGGCAACTTGGTGAGACCTCATCTCTACAATAAAATCAAAGATTAGCTGGGCGTGGTAGTGCGCACCTGTAGTTCCAGCTACTTGGAAGGCTGAGGTGGAAGGATCGCCGGTGCCCAGCAGGTCGAGGCTGCAGTGGCCGGGAGCGGCCACTGCACTCCAGTCTGGGTGACAGAGTGAGACTCCAACTCAAAATTAAAAATAAAAATAAAAATGCGTCCTTCAATTAACTGGAATGCCTCACTCAAAGAGTCTTTTCAAGAAGGGTAACATGAATGGTATCTTCCCTTAGCTCATGTATATATGCTGATTTAGTTCTGTGTTGTCATACTTAAGTACGTAGAGACTTCCTGGGTCATAAAAGTTCTAACCCAAATTTTGTGAATATTGCTCCACTAACCCTTGCTTACTATTTAGGATTATAGAGAAGTCATTGAAGAAAAGTCATATAGAGGCCATTCTTTGGGGGGTGTTCCCTCTTATAAATAATGTGTTTTTTCTGCCTAAATACTAGTAAGATTTTTTCTTTTTCCTTGAAATGCAAGTGTTCCCAGATTATAGCTAGTTTATCTCATTTTGATTAATTTTGTACCTAGAATATAGTAGCACCTTCAGTCTCAGACATGGCTATACTTTTTAGCTCAAGAATATTTTATTCTATTATGTGTCTGATTGTTGTTTCTGATCTATTTATTATTGTTTTGTCGTTTTGGTTTTTTTGTTGTTGTTGCTGTTTTTTGAGTCAGAGTCTTACTCTGTCACCCAGGCTGGAATGCAGTGGCACGATCACGGCTACCACAGCTTCAACCTTCTGGGTTCCAATGATCCTTCTGCCTCAGCCTCCCGAGTAACTGGGGACTACAGGTGTGTGCCACCATGCCTGGTTAATTTTTTATTTTTGTAGACACGAGGTCTTGCTATGTTGCCTAGGCTGGTCTTGAACTCCTGGGCTCAATCTTCCTACCTCAGCCTCCCAAAGTCTGGGATTGCAAGTGTGAGCCACCATGCTCAGCTGTTTATCCTGGATTTTTTTTTTGATAACTTAATTAGTCATCTGTTTCATCTCTCTGTCTTTCATATCATCTTTTATTATCTTCATCTCTTTGCCACTTCTTTGTATTCTCATATTTTGTCAGATTTGTCTTTCACATTAATTATTTGGTTTAAAAAAAATTTTTTTCCCCCTGAAAGTACTACATGTTCACTGTAGGCAAATTTAGAAAAATGAAAATAAAAATCACCTACCTTCCCAACACTGATTATGCTGTGTGGATACTTTTTAAGACTCTTCAAGAAAGGGTGTTTTATGTAGTATTTTGTTTTGTAGCCAGTTTTTTTAAAATACCATTTTATGATGTGTGATTCTTAGGTTCTTAATTATTCTTTGAAAATGTGATTTTATTGATTTATGAAATTCTGTTGTCTAATACATTGTCTTTTTACTGTCTCCTATTTATGTAGAATAGGGAAATCTACTCAAAGCGTTTTCTCCTTGTTGTATATGGAGATTTTCTGGTGTTCAGTACAGTGGATTGGCATTCAATATACATTTAATACCTGAATCATTATTCTGCCACTAAAATAGACTTAGGAGTGACTTGATGCCAGATTTCTAATGTATAACAAATTCAATTAACTGGTACTTTATTAATTGAAATCTAGGATTAACTAATGTTTTGTCAATATAATTTTGCTTTCATGAGAAATAAGAAAATAAACAAACTGATGTTAGGGATATATATTAAAAGTTAACTGTAAAGTCTGAGAGTTAGTCACAGTACTTATTACATTATCTTTATTAAAAAGTTGACTCTCTTTAAAATTAATCTTTAATTTGATCAAAGTCATAGGTGAAAGGATCATAAATAAATGGGAGTTCCTATCCCATATCCTCCTTCTAATGTTAGCTACCTTTGACTCTGAGCTTTTTCTTCTCTATATTTTTAAATAAGAATGATAAATGGAAAATTCTTGATACTATCAATTTTATTATAAACTTGAGGTTTTTTCCTGGTTAAACATTGCTTTTTATTTTTACTTGCTTTATTTTCTTTGAATCTAAAGTTAAATCTTTCTTCATCCTTTGTCATCTCCAAAATCTGTCAGTCTGTTTTGTTCCCAGAGACCACCTGTATCTGATCATTCTATTCCCAGAAGAACCCATATACTGTCAACAAGTCATTAGTTTAATCAGCAGGAAGCTGCATGGCAAAATTTGTATTTATCAAAAGTAACTATTTTCTCCTAGTTTTCTTCCTCTTCCACATGACTTTATGATATGGAGACCCTAGTATTCCTGCCTTCATATCTGATCTGGGTTTTTTTTTTTTCCTGTCTTAATTAAATAAGGTTGTGAGCCTAAAGTTCTTTTTGTTTTAACATAGCATCTCATCAAGGTCTTACCAGCTACAGTGTGGCCTCTAGATCCCATCTGTAACTCTCCAACACTGAAACAGATTTCCTATCTATGCCTGCAAAGCATTCACCTTCTATCTAAAAAGCATCTTTGCAGAGTGAAATGATAGGACCTTTAACAAATGACAAAAGTTAAAATCTTTCTGGGTTCAAGTTATTAACTTGACCTGCTTTGTAGTTCATGACTTTCTACCCAAGGGTTTCCTCTTCTTTCTTACCCTTCCACTTACAGATTTTCTGTGAATTCTGTCTTTGCCACTTTATAATTCCAAAAGTCATTCATTCATTAAGCAAATGTTTATTGAATGTTTACTATATGCCAGGCACTCTTCTAGGTGCTGGGAAAATAGGGGTGAACAGCATATTCAGTGTCCCTGCTCTCATGGAGCATATATTCTAAGTAGGAAGATAAGCGAAACACAAGTTTTTTAAAATGTAGTAAGTGCTATGAAAAAAATAAAATTAGGATAGTATGATGAGAGTGATTGCTGCTAATGCAGATAAAGGAGTTGGAGAAGATCTCTTTGAGGAGGTAACATTTGAGCTGAGGATTGAATAAGCAGAAGCCAGCTATGTGGAGAGAAGAAGGGGAAAGCGGCGTAGGCCAGGGGGAACAGTAGGATGAGGACACTGAGGTTCAAAAGGGCCTGAAGGGAAGGTCTGCATGACTGGACTATGGGGATAGATCAGAACCATGTCATGGACCACGATAAGGACTTTGGATTGTATTCTGCATGTCAGAGGCTCTTAAACAGGGAACTGATACAGTCTGATTTACTCTTCAAAGATCACTCTGGGTTTTGTGGAGAATGGGAGACCAATGCACTCACCAAAATAAAACATGTGATTTAAAAAAAAGACAGTGTCCACCATGAGAAGACGGTTCTTTTCATGTTTTCCCCCGGGAATGAAATGTGGAGGTCCTGGAAAGTATTTTTTATGATGGGGCATTATTCTGAACTATTTACTTACTTCATGGTGACATCTTCTGTATGTGCTCAAGTGATATCAGCAGCGGAATACCCACTTCTGAAAGTTCTCTAGAGAAATTTATAAATGCGTATGTCACATTGAGATTATCTGATGTTTCAGTCAGGATTTATAAACAAGGTGGATATGGAAGTTTTTTGAAAGTATAAAATGTTAGACAATTATGACAAGGTATCTTTGTTTTATTACTAATATTCAAGTTATTTAATTTTGGAAATCATCCTAGTTTATGTTTTCCATCTATTTTAATGCTTCAGTTAGACTCCTCCAGAGAAACTGTAAAAGGTCCTCTTTAGCAGTATTTAATGTTTCTCATTAGGAGCACACTAAGCCTGCATAGAATTTTGTTGAAAAAGAAGAAATAATATTGATTAATTTTTAAATTAATACAGGATCCTTTCTGTCCTAGTTGCTTTAAGACATTATTATTTCTAACTTGATAATTTTTTCCTAAATGTACCCATTTTGTATACTGTAGTTGACACAGTAGAGGAAAAAACTGGCAAATAAGAAAAGATGTCAAGTCCAGGCATGGAGTGGTGAAGATTGTACTTAAGCATAAGAGAAAGAATGACTTTGTTGATTATGAGCTCATCTGGTCCTTTATTTTATGATCTCTGAAAACTCAGATTTCAAACTTTAGTGACTAGAAAGAATGAGACTTGGTGATAATAGTTAACAGAAGGTAGAGAACTGAGTGGAGAATATGATTTCAGTTTGAGGTATGTCAGGTTGGTGTTAGATACCCAAGTGGAATTAGTCACTAAACTCTCATATATACAAGAAGGAAATTGAGATAAGAGACCAGAACTATGGATGTAATTTCAGTAATAGCAAGCCACACATGGTGGCTCACACCTGTAATCCCAGTGCTTTGGGAGGCCAAAACGGGAGGATTGCTTGGGACCAGGAGTTTGAGACCAGCCTGAGCATCATAGGGATACCTATACCTACAAAAAATAAAAAGATTAGCTGAGTGTGGTGGCGCATGCCTGTAGTCCCAGCTACTCAGGAGGCTGAGGAAGGAGACTTGCTTGAGTCTAGGAGATTGAAGCTGTAGTGAGCTATGATGGCACCACTGCACTCCAGCCTGGGCAACAAGAGTGAGACCCAGTCTCTTAAAAAAAAAAAAAAAAAAAAAAAGTTCAGTGATAACAAAGGAGATGAGGAAGGGGAAACCATGAAAGATAGAGTGGAAGAACCAGAACAGGCGACTTTTGGAGGATAGTCTTCATTTATTGTTCAACAGTGGCTTAGGCCTGTAAGTGTATACATTGCAGTGTGGGCATATATATGTAGGAAATTTGCCTGCATTTTCTTTATATGTTAACTAAGAAACAGCCCTTTATTAATGTTTACTGGTAGAAATAATACACAGAATAAAACTAACAATAGCTAACATTTATTGTTGACTTTTTAAATATTCAAAAAATTCAGTTTTCCTGATCAAATTCGGAACTGTAAGATTTTTGACCAGGGAAATTTAACTATAAAAGAAAACTCACAGTGGCAGAAACCATTATAGGTACTAGCTGATACTGAGAAAAGTTGATTGTATCAAATCTTTGTGGTTAAATATGCATAGAAAAGAAGAAAGTCAAGTGGGAAAAGATGATTTGATTGCTATATAGAAAATTGTCCAAAAGAATTAAAGCAGCTTAAGGAGTATATTTAAGTAATTTTCTTATGAAAGCTCATCGGTGTGAGCTATTTGTGATTTAAATGTTTTTATTCATAAATATGGCATCAAGCCCAGGTGGGGCAGTGTGAAAACACTCTCAAATTTACCTTTTATCCTAGGGAGTCTGATTTCAGAGAAGTAGAGAAGTGGACACCAGCTTTCAAGGACTTAACAGGAGGCTAGAAATGTGGAAAATGGAAACTGTCGTTCAGTCAGCTTGATAACAAAAGGAAGACAAATACATTAGATTGTTCCCAGGAGTTGAGGAAGAACCAGAATAGCAACATGGTTGTAAAAAGAAATGAGGTCTGTGTGTCTGAGAAGGTGGAGGAAATGTGAAAAAGGTGCAGTACTAGAGATTTGTACAATGAAGTTTCACAAGGTAGGAGTCATGGCACAGATCAGGTGGTTGACTTTGAAGAAAGGCAGGTAAGGCTAGTGATGAGGATCATTGGCAAGGCCTCATCTCCTTAAGGTGAAGCAATGAAAGTAAAGGTACAGAGTTGTGGGCTCTGAAAGAGCAGTAGTCTAGAACACCACCTGCTGAGTTGTGCCAGGAGAGGTTGTAAGATGAAAGTGAGTGTTTCCAGAGCCCCAACAGATGCATTTCACAAGGTTGCTATTAGAGCAGGTGTAAGACATAAATCCATAAGGATATTATATAAAATAAATCAATTTAGCTTAAATACATTATTTCTTGTGTATTTTGACCCCTGGTTTCTGCACAGTCCACAGCAGGAGCGTCATTATTGGCTAATGCCTCACCTCTGACTCTCATGACATCACCTTTGTCTGTAACAAATCAAAATGTGACTCCTTTTGGGATGCTGGGTGGCCTAGTTCCAGTGACCATGCCCTTCCAGTTTCCCTTGGAGCTACTTGGCTTTGGAACGGACACAGCTGGAGTGACAACCACCTCGGGATCTACCTCAGCCGCTCTCCACCATAGCCTAACTCAGAGTAAGTGGGTTCTTCTATTTAATTGACTGTCTAGCTTGATAGAAAAGGAAACTTCACAGTTTATTCTAATTTAGGATGGTCCAGTTGGAGTTAATGAAGATTAAAGAAATACAGTTTATCTCATCTGTATATAATAAGTCAAGTTATTGGACTCTGGGATTGTATTTACGATTTTAAAAAGCCATGTATACCACATTTCTATCTTAATGACATTTATAAGAAATAGATTTGTTGGGTGATTTGCATACACATATACATTAATATATGTACATTTAAAAAATATATGTGCTATGGTTTTGAAGTCGGAGACTGCCTCCATTAGAGGAACTATTTTCAATTTTGATCTAAGAGGTCTCAGGTCTTAGTGTCAAAATGACTGACGAGTCTGTTTTCCTCTCAGATTTACTAAAGGGTTTACAGCCAGGAGCTCAGCATGCAGCAACACTTTCCCACTCACCTCTGCCTACACACTTACAACAAACATTTAACGGTAAGAAAGCCACCTGTTTCTTCTTCTTTTAATGATTTGTATAGGATATAGATATAGATTATACTTTCCTGAAAACTGTGCTTGGAATGACAAAGATTGGAAAAAGCAAATTTTCATATGACTGAATCCTCACACGCAACAAACTCCTTTTAAGAGAATGGAAATGGGTAAATAAGCTTTTCGGTCATATATGAAAAGAGCCTTTTTAAAAATGTTTATTATGTGGAAATGATGACTAAGAAGAGGATGCATGAGATAGTTAACAAAGTCATGTGTTAATGATAATAGTTTACTTTTATCGAAAGCTTACTAGGTGTCAAATAGTCTCGTGACTGCTTACAGGGATTAACTAATTTACTCCTTGCAACAAGCGTGTGAATGGTTGATGACAAATCCCGTTTTACAGATTAGGAAACCGAATCAAAGAAGTAAGCAATGTGCCCTAGATAGTTTACTAGTAAGTGTGTGATCTGAGATACAAATCCAGAAAGTCTGACTCCATGGGGCCTGTATTGTTAAACTTCTCTGCATCTTAGCAGTGATTACATTAATATCCAAACTGTATGTATTATGGCTTGCAGCCCAGTCAGATCATCTGAAGTCTGATAGTATGCAGTGAGCTCTACAGCTTCTTGCCCTTGCTAGCAGTTGACATCTATAGACTGCTGAGACTATACTAGAGCCCATTTTCAGAGCCTTTTGAGCAGAAATAATTAATTTGCTGCCCTCTTAATTTTCGAAGTTGACTGGGGCCTCACCATTCTTTTTGATCATTGCATAAAATGATCTTTGAACCAGTTTGCCATTGACCAGTGTGGAGATGAGAACTGTGTAGTCATCTTGAAACAACAGATTGTTATTAGTCCTCCAAGAGACCTAAGTGGTGAGCTGTCCCAGACTCACCCTTGAGGGAATGAGTATAAAGCCAGGGTTGTTTTAAATGTGTAACACAAAGTAGGCACAAATGTCAGCAACTCTGATCTTCCTGCACTCCTTGATGGGGTTTAAATGCTTAAAGAGAATTGCCCTGTGCCAACTGCCTGGAATGATGAGTCCAGCTGAGGATTATGTGCTCACAGGGCAGGTTGGCATGAATGTAACCACCTGTGAGAAATTAGACACGCAGGATTCTCATGACTGAAAAAGACCCCAGTTACTTGGCTCTTAAATGAACTACCTCATTGTCTGGGCAGCACCATGGTTCCAACAGGAGAAAGGAAGTATGTCTGTCATTATTTTCCAAATAATGAAGTTAAAAATGTTTTCATTTAATAAACATTTTAAAATATAAGTTACTCAATTTGAGAATCAGGCTTGGATATTTTTGAATTTCAGAACTGCCAAATTGAGCAAGCTTCTTAATTTGTTTGACCGTCACATCACTTGCTTATAAACTGAGAACAACTAGATGTTTTTAATAGACTTCTTATGAGAAATTTAATAAAAAATAACTGACTTAAAGCTTCTAGCACAGAACCTGGCACATAGTAAGAGCTTAATTAGGCCAGGCACAGGGGCTCATGCCTGTAATCCCAGCACTTTGGGCGGCTGAAGCGAGAAGATTGCCTGAGCTCAAGAATTTGAGACTAACTGGGCAGCAGAGTGAGACCTTGTCTCTATTAAAAAAAAAAGAAAGAAAGAGAGCTTAATTAATGTTAATTCTCTTAATTTTATCTAGTCTAAAACAGGGATCAATAACATTTTTCTATAAAGGCCAAATAGTAAATATTTTAGACTTTGCAGGCTGTATGCTCTCTGCATCACTACTCAACTCTACTGTTGTAGTAAAAAACAGTCATTGACAATATTTGAACAAATGAGTGTCTGGGATCCAACAAAACATATACAAACAGGCAGTGGACCAGATTTGGTTGTTGGGCTCTAATTTACCAAAACCTGGTCTAAAGAATCTCACAGTCCAGTTAATATGAGTATTTTATTTTGCTAATTAACCAAAGCTTCTTTGAGCAAAATCCCACTTAAGAAGTTCCTTGTACCTTTTGACTGGAACCTCCATCTTCCAGTAATTCGCCAAAATGACAAACGCAAAGGGAAAGAGAAGGGGTACCCAATACATATTCTCCAGGCCGTTTAGAAAGCATGAATTGTTCCTTTGACAACAGACTTGCAAGTCTACAGGAAAGGTGATATTGTAGACATTAGAGAATGGATACTGTTCAAAAAGGAATGTCCCACAAACAGGAAAGTCTACAGTGTTACCTACCCATCATGCTATTGGCATTGGCATTGTTGTTAACAAACAAGTTAAGGGCAAGATTCTTGCCAAGAGAACTAATGTATGTATTGAGCATATTAAACACTCTAAGAGTCGAGATAGCTTAGGAAAATGACCAGAAAAAGGAGGAGGACAAGGAGGCAGGCATCTGAGTTCAGCTGAAACCACTAGCCTGTCCC
Source organism: Carlito syrichta (assembly GCF_000164805.1). Classification (NCBI taxonomy): domain Eukaryota; kingdom Metazoa; phylum Chordata; class Mammalia; order Primates; family Tarsiidae; genus Carlito; species Carlito syrichta. Next base: position 239,438 of record NW_007248102.1, read on the forward strand.
ACCCAGAGAAGCACACTTTGTGAAAACCAGTGGAAAGGATCCTGAGCTGCTGGACCTTATTCCCTATGAATTCATGGTTTACTAGGTATAAAAAAAATAAAAGATCTCTGTACTAAAAACAAACAAAAAAGTACCATGCAGTCTGGCACGGTGTCGCATGCCCATAATCCCAGCGCTTTTGGAGGCCAAGGCCTGAGGACACATGAGGTCAGGAGTTCTAGACCAACTTGGACAACATAGCAAGGCCTTGTCTCTACAAAAAAAAAACACAAAAAACTTTAAAAATTACTTGGGCATGGTAATATGTGCCTACAGTCCCAGCTACTCAGAAGGCTAGGGTGGGAGGATCACTTGAGCCAGGAGTTTGAGGTTATACTGAGCTATGATTGCACCCCGGCACTCCAACTTGGGTGACAGAGTAAGATCTCATCTCTTAAAAAGAAACCATTGTTTCCAGGAGCAGACTTTCTTGTTACATACAACTAGGTTAGGACCAAAGCAAAGACTCAGCTAGGGTTTTTTCCCCCACTGCTAGTGTGCTACATTCATGTATATAAATAATTGGGAATTTATTATCAATTGCTATATCCTGACAATAAATTTGATTGCATTTAATAAGATTTCACTTAATGCAAATGGCCTGATCTTCTAAAGGAATAAGAAAGATGTGGTGGGGCCCTGGAAAGTGGAAATTGTGCCTTTTGGTTCTTTTATATCCTCTCATGGCATTTGACACAATTGACTAGGAGATAAATAATAAATATTTGTTGACATAATATTTATAGGACATTGAAAACCAATTGAACCTCAGTCAGTCATTAGGGATAAGAAGATCATCACTGAGTTTTCTTTTCCTTGATTTTTAAAAATCAATCTCAGTAACACTCTGTGGCATGTACGATATTAAAGGTTATCTTTTCAGAGATATCATCCACAAAAAACTAAAAGTTAATTGTTCTTTTTGCATTGTTTTTCTTATCAATTCTTTAAACATGTGATTCACATACCAATTTAACATCTCTTTTTCTTAGATGGAGGCCAAAGCAAAGGGGACACTAAATTACCACGAAAATCTCAGTGACTTCCCAGCAAATAAAGGAGATGAAACACTTGTTTGGCTGATGGAATCTACCTGATGGGAAAGTACTTATGTGGTCATAGGGCTGCTGTTTCTGTCGATGTTTACATTCTCTCGTCCCAAGCACTGTGGTGAGGAGGAAAAAGAAAAGAAAACATTACTTGAGCAAAACCAGGTGCAGGAGGAAGAAATGCTTTTGTGCAAAGTTAGTGACCTTGGTCTCTTCTCAAGAAAGACAAAGTTACCATATTAAGTGACTTGAAAGAAACTCAGTTGTCAAACCCACAAAAGTACAAATTTGATTTTTCCCCGGGGAGGCAAAGGAAGCTGAGAGGATTTGGGTAAACTCCATCCATCCTGGGGGTTGGATCTGAACACTTGTAGACATAATTGCATAATAAAAGGCAATATATCTGGAATTAGGCCAGTTTGTCAGGAGTAATGATCATGTCTGTTTGAGTAGACTATGTAGCAGATTTGCCACAAAAAAATTTAATGACTCTAAGTCTGATACAGACAGTAGCTGAAGAAATAATGTCCCCTCAAAAATCCTGAGCAAACTTGAATCTTCTCCAGTGTGTAGCAACTCCCCATGTAAATCAGTAAACTAAAAATGCTTCTAGAAAGTTACTTTAGCACAGTGATATATTTTATTAAATTATCTGAATTTTTTAAAGTCAGGAAGTTGAGCCTGTTGCTCATAACAGACAAAACCTAGGTGTCCCCTTTTTGTAAGAGGGTCAGTTTCAGCTTCCATTAGAGCAGGTACTTAACTTTTCTTCAGGTGATTTGTGCATCTGGTATTGACTGGTTAACTCTTTTTGCATTCTCGATGCTGAAGTGTGACTGTGTTCACATTTTTCTCTTGAAGAGTGGGTTCTTTATAGGGCTACTGTTTTGTTGTCCTTAGCCCTTGCAGCAGCATGAACTGTAAGTTCCCCCAACTGTAAGGTGAGGATGTCACCTCACTTCCCAACTTCCCCTTCTGTTCTTTTAACCAGTGGTACTTCAGGTGATTATTAGCTGTTGCTATAAACAGGTAGAAGCGTGTACTATGTTTCTTCACTGGTCATTCAATGGCATGAGTATAGTTTTTGAATTTTTAAGATGGTATTTTAAAGGGAGGAATTACATCAGGATAATAATCACAATGTATGTTTACTCCCTATAGCCAGTGTAGTGAAGTTGTTTGGAGCATTTGGTATCCTAAAGCTTTACTAATATTCACTCAGAGTATTGATGTGTGAGTAAACCTGCAGATAGTAGACTCCTTAGTTATTGTAGCTTCCTTATGCAGATAGCATAGTCAACAAAGGATATTAAGGGAAACGTAATTCTCTTTGGATACATTGTATTCTATTGCCTCTTGATCATTCTAGTTTTTTAAGCTTCTGAATATTTTCAAACTTTATCCAAGAATGGTGTAAGCTCCAAATGGTGTAAGTTTCATCCATTTATAATGACAGACTAACCTAAAAAAACAATATTAGAATGGCAGTAGCAAGATTTCTTGCGTGATTTTATTATCTATTACCCTATACCATTAAGTTTATTCAAATAAGAGTATTAACTAAGCCCTTTTTACAGACAAAAGTCCCAGATAGCCACAGGACTGTGAATAAATAACCACAGATCTATTCAGATCTGTATGCCTATATTTTGACTTCAAAGTCACATTGGCTTGCTTCATAGCAAAAAAGTTAATAAATAACTGAAAACTTTAGTTCCAAGAACTTGTTACGGTTAAGGGAAAAGATTACTTCAAAGAATCATTGATACAGTTTTGACTTTAAGAGTTTAGTTTTCCAACAAAACAAATACAGATGTTGTATGAACCCCAGTAGGTATTTTGGAAGGATACGGGGAGGATGTTGTAGACAGATTTGACTTGAATTCAGTGTGTTTGATTAAGGTTTGCTTGATTTCAATTACCCAATTCTTGATTTATTCCAATATAGCAGACCTCTTGCTTTTATCAAATTTGAAAAAAACAAAACAAAAGGTCTTTGCTAATACTAGGGTAAATGATGAGACTTTTCCTTTGGGAAGGTATCCTTTGTTTTATTTCTCATTACAGGAGAGAAGTCAGAGTACATATTCATCTCTCTTCCTGCTGATAATTGTACATGTTTTCATCTCTGTGTGTGAACATGTATACACATACATATATTAATATAAATGACTAATTTGAGTTAAAAAATAATTTTGATTTCTGTAATCCATCAGTTCTGAGTCATGTCATATAAAGATCACTGATGACTCTTTGTCATCATTAGAAAAGAGCAGCATAATCAGTTCTTCCCCCTGTGTCATTTTATACTAACCAGTAGAAGCATCTGAAGGCCCTTGGCTCCTAGAATATAATATGGAGATTATGTTCTGTTCTCTTTAGTATTGGACTGCTGTCAGATCCCCACCTTCAATCCTCTCCCATTTTCACAGACCACTTGCGTTCATTTCAGTCAAGACCCCCCTTTTACATTATACAGATCACCCAAGCATCCTTGCATTTCTTTGTAGATAAAGTATGATCAGAGAATTTCTCCATGTAAATACAAACCTATTTTCTTTCTAGATCATAACATTGAAAATGGTGTCCATACTTTATGGTCACCTGTCCTTACAGTTTTTATTTCTAAAAAAGCAAACATATAAATTGGTTATTTTTTAGCACAGAGACTTGTGACTCATACTGTATTTTTGCACTTAAAAATCAAATTATGTTATTTTTTAAAAAGGTGAGTAATTGGAAAGGATATCTATAGAGCAATGTGTATTTCTGAAGAGCATTAGCAACATCCAAATGTAGGATTAATCAGCACACTTAATTACATCCCACTCAGCGGGATTCTTGATTCAGGAAGATTAAGCTATTTGTTTTCAACTGTCTTATGTTTTAAATTGCCTTCACTGATATATAAGCTGTTACTGTACATACAAGTTAATCCTCAGTATTCACAAGCAATAATGGTCAGCAGAGTTGTCCTCAGAGACAGCAGTGCTGAGCCTTGGTTGGAGACTGGGAGCAAAGTGTCAAGCTCACTTAAGAGCCTCCAGAATAAATGCAAGCAATAATTTCCTTTATAAGTTGATTAGAATTCTTTTTCATATGCTTCTGAGGTCAGATGGTAACTGAAATCATGATTTTAAGACAGCCTGAAGAAGAAGGTTTTGGGAAAAGAAGTAAGGTTAATCTGTAGTCACAAAATCCTGATACTTTAAGGAAAATCAGAGAATTGTGTTAGTGCATTCTTTCATGCCCACCACCCCTTTGATGGATGTTGTTAGCCCAAATTATGTTTTTTATATCATAGACATTGAATGGGGTTTATTGCATCACCAAGGTAAAGAGAAGAACCGGGCACATACACGTTTTAGTACTGTGGGTTTGACACCTGTTTGGAAACAATTTATTGGAAATGAAATTTAACCCAGGATATTTTTTTTTCCCAAAGCAGATCTAAATTGTTTACTACCCATGACGGGTAAGGGAGGGCACCTCCAGTCTTTCTCCTCCAGTTGCCCTCTCATACACCCCTTTCCACCTCTACTTGGTTCAAGACATTTTCTGAAATGAAAATTCTACTGTTATTCAAACTGCCATTGATTATGAGAACTCTATGTCCTTTGGGATCATCTCTTAGAACTCCAGTTATCTATCATATTTGCTGCTACATTTGTAAAATGGACTTTGCCTGTATTGGTTGACTTTAATGTAATTGCAGTTCTTTATTTCTAGGAGGTTTTATTCTATAAGTTGACCCCTGTATAGAATTAGGATACTTTATTTTAGGAGTGTACCGTAAAAGCACACTGGTCCCTATATTGTTTTTATAATTTAGGTATTGAATTTGTGTTTGCTTTTTGTTTGTTGGTTTTTGTTATGTTTGTTTTTTAAGTTGGAAATAGAAGAATGAGAAAAATCTCTAATCAGGCCAAACTTGAGAACTCTCCCTGTGCTTCAGCACTATAATGTCTGCTGATGTAATGTTCTCAAAAGAGGCACTTTTACTTTCTATTGCGCATGTATGATTGTTTTTTGTTTTGTTTTTTGCTTTTGAGGGGCTTTTGTTTTTGTAACAATGACGCAGAAGAAAAGTGCAGTAGTAGATAAATGATCACAAACATGTTATGCAACTTTATTTTATAAAATTTTAAGGGGAAAAGTTTAACTCTGTAAATCATTTCTTAGCTCTGGTAAAATGCTTATATTACTCCTCTAAAACATGCTCAATTCAGGCCTTTGTCTTTGTTAAGTGCCTTTTTTTCTTTTTTTCCCCTTTTGAAACTGTTCTCAGATATCTTTAAGTACAGATTGATAAGTCAGGGGATTCAGGAGGAAGAATCTCAAACTTGCCAATGTCATGTCATGCTGTAATTCTCTTCCTCTTTATATGTATATGGATATATGTGTAAGATACATGCATACATATAAAACTATTCGCTGCTGTACCATTGCATCCTCTCCGAACACTTCCCCTTCAGTGTTTGCAAAACTTCTGCCTTGTTTATTCCATTGCTTTTAGTTGATTAAAATGAGCGGATTGGGAAATTACTTTTCACACGATGCCATTTTCCCCCTTTGAATATGTTTGTAGAAGTTAACAAAAAAGGTATATCTAGATACACATATAAGTCAGTTATTAAAAGTAAAATAAATTTAGTGGATCATTGACTGTTCCTTGATTAACCCACTGCTCTGTGCCCTTCGACCTGGCATAAGTAATATAGGAGAAAGCATTGGAATAACAAGAGTTTCTTGTGGGTCACATTGATATAAGGTTTACTATGGCAGGCAAGACTAAGCATGGGAAAGCTAGCGTTAGGATCATCATGTGGTGTCTGAATAAGTTTTGAAGGAAGTTAGCAACTTTGTCAACATTAAAAATGTACCGTATTTTCTTCTGGAAAATGATTTTTGAAGAAATCATATAGCTGCATATCTGTTAAAAGGTTAATAAACTTAGAAGTAGAAAGACTTAAGACACTGAGGAAAACACTCATATAATCTATAACATTTCGAGAGATTTTTGGTTTTCTTTTTATTTGCCAGATAATTACATTTGGTTTAATCTGATTTTATGGCTATTTAGATTTTTCCCTTAAGCAAAATAACTTAATTTTTAGTATCTAAGTATCTGTTTCTTGTTGAAAACAAATAGATGTGACATGTTAAGGGAGACTAAGTTGAACCATGCCTCAAAATCCAGTACAAATAAGTGCCCCCTTTTAAATAAACTCCAATTGGGAAGAAGAGACTGATGACTGAAGAGGAGAAAGCAGAGGCTCCTGGTAGTGTCACCTGATAGCAAAACTTTATTGTCAGGCGGGTGGAGTTCGTAAGTGTTACTCTTGAATTACTATATCTAGGGGGAATATCATTCAACCTTCGTGCCTCAGATTACCCATTAGACAATTGGGTATAATAATATTCACCTACCTCCCAGGGATATCAGAGACTTTACTATTTCAAAAATATTTTGAGCTTTTCTAAAATGTTCTATATAATTAAAAATAGTATTATCATCTTCCTGAAGAGGCTAAAAAATGTTTTCCTTATGATTATAAAAAACACCCTATGATTTTTACTTTAAAAAAAAATCACTGGAATTCTAATTTAGATACATATTTGTTATTTAAACATACTGTGTTTGCGGTGGGATAAAATGGTTAGTTTCAGGTTAACAAGGGGAGGGAATGAGTTTCTTAATTATAAATAGATTTTTTTTAGCCTTTTATGGTGATATTACTTGTGTGGTTTTTGCCAAAATTGTGGAGCTAAAGTTAGATAAAGTTTGAATGCTTGGATATTGGAATCGATAAATGATCCTGAAAGTTTGTTAAAACTTTCCACTTTTCCATCTTCTCAGTCTAATTTCCTTATATTACTTGTTTGGTATCAGATAGCTAAGCTTTTTAACTTTCTAATAATGAATGAGTGTCCCCTCATTCTTGCAAATCAGAGACTGTACACTGTTACTATAACTGTAGGTATATCCAGCTTTCCTTTGAAGGGGCTAGCACTACACACAGCCAGCTG
>NW_007248103.1:0-992 GCF_000164805.1 Carlito syrichta
GTTTTTGACAGATTCTCTTGCGTTTTCAAGGTACACAATCATATCATCTGCAAAGAGAGATAACTTGACTTCCTCTTTTCCTATTTGGATACCCCTGATTGCCTCCTCTTCTCTGATTGCTCAAGCCAGGACTTCCAATACTATGTTGAACAGGAGGGGTGAAAGTGGGCAACCTTGTCTTATTCCAGTTTTCAGGGGAAATGGTTCCAATTTTTGTCCATTTAGGAGTATGCTGGCTATGGGTTTCTCATAGATGGCTTTTACTATTTTGAGGTATGTTCCCCATATGCCTAGATGTTCAAGGGTTTTTATCAAGAAGGGGTGCTAGATTTTATCAAAAACTTTTTCTGCATCTAATGATATAATCATGTGGCTTTTGTTTTGACATCTGTCGATGTATTTAATTACGTTTATGGTTTTACGAAGTTGAACCAGCCTTGCATCCCAGGAATGAAGCCTACTTGGTCATTATGGATGATTTTTGAGATGTATTGCTGAATTAGGTTTGCTAGGATCTTGTTGAGAATTTTAGCATCTATGTTCATCAAAGATATTGTTCTGTAGTTCTCTTTCTTTGTTGGATCTTTACCTGGTTTGGGTATCAATGTGATGTTGGCTTCATAAAATGATTTGGGGAGAGTTCCATCTTTTTCAATCACCTGGAATACCTTCAGTAGGATTGGTATCAGCTCCTCCTTAAATGTTTTGTAGAATTCTGCTGGAAAGCCATCTGGACCAGGGGTTTTTTTTTGTAGGAAGTTTCCCTATTATGTAGTCGATTTCCTTGATTGTTGTTGGTCTATTTAGGGTCTCAATTTCTTCTTGTTCCAATCTAGGTAGGTTGTGTGATGTAAGAAAGTCCTCCATTTCCTTAAGGTTTTTAAGTTTGTTTCCATACAAGTGTACATAGTAGTCTCTAACAATCTTTTGTATTTCTTCAGGGTCAGATGTGACTTCATCTTTTGTGTTTCTGATTGTGCTTATTTGAATCC
>NW_007248103.1:1168-1981 GCF_000164805.1 Carlito syrichta
GTTGGTGTCAATGTTTATGTTTATTCCACTGTGGTCCGAGAAGGTGCATGGTAGAATTTCGGTCCTTTTAACTTTGCTTATACTTGATTTATGGTCAATTACGTGGTCAATCTTAGAACACGTTCCATGCGGTGATGAGTAGAATGTATATTCTGTGGTCTATGGATGGAGAGTTCTGTAGGTATCAATTAAGTCCATTTGGTCCAAAGTCACATTGAGGTTCTGGATCTCCTTGCTGATTTTTTGTCTTGATGATCTGTCTAGGGTTGTGAGTGGGGTATTAAAGTCCCCAGTTATGATGGTGTTAGAGTCAATATCTTTCTTTAGTTTTTCTAGAAGTTGCTTTATGAAAGTTGGTGCACCTATGTTGGGTGCATATATGTTTAGGATAGATATTTCTTGTTGATGGACTGAGCCTTTTATCATTATGTAGTGGCCTTCTCTATCTTTTTTGATTTTTAGTAGCTTGAAGTGTATTTTGTCTGAAATTAAGATGGCTACTCCTCCTTTCTTCTGTATTCTGTTCGCCTGAAAGTTTTTTTCCCATCCTCTTACTTTGAGTCTGTGGGTGTCCTTTCTAGTGAGGTGAGTCTCTTGAAGGTAATAGATTGTTGCCTGATGATATTTTATCCATTTTGCATTCTATGTCTTTTCAGTGGTGCATTTAGTCCATTCACATTTAGGCTAATAATTGAAATGCAAGAGTTGATCCCTGTCATAAGGTTCTTACAGAGTTGTTTCTATTTGTTTGTTGTCTTTCTTTGGGTTCTGGAGTTGGCTCATGTGTGTTTTTAATCTTTTGCCTGTACTCTT
>NW_007248103.1:2816-25735 GCF_000164805.1 Carlito syrichta
CATCTCTTGCAGGTTTTGTTCTGTCTTTTTGAGTTTCTTTTCTATGTTTTTGACAGTTTGGGTTAGTTCTGTGTTTTGGTCTTCGAGCTCGGAAATTCTTTCTTTTGCTTGGCAGATTCTGCTTTCCATGCTTATTAGTCTATTCTTCATTTCCATTACAGTATTCTTTACTGCTGTTATTTCTGACATCAGCTCCTTCCTATTTTCCTCTTGTCTCTCTTCAATTTTTTAAATTCTCTCCATTAATGTCTTGATGTCTGGGTTTGTTGCATGTGACCAGTCATTCTGGGGGCTCTTCATTGTTTGTGTTCCAGAATCTGTTTTCTCAGTGTCTGATCTCCCAGGGATCTGTGTGAGACCTATATTCTTCTTTTGGTTTTCTTCATTTGTGTGGTTATTCCCCCTCCCTACTTTTCCTTCCCTCCATGTCACTGTCTTCTTTAATTCTGTTATTCAGGGGTAAAGGGATTGTTTTTACTTCTGTTTGTTCAATCTCCTATTCTTTATGTATGCCCTCTTACTTTGTTCAATTCTGGAGTTGTACTGTAGGTTGGGGGTGGTCCTTTTTGCAGTTTTGAGATTTACTTAAGGGGGGAGCTGTGATTCAAAATCTATCTGCAGGTCCTGGTATTCACTGACAGGTGTGTGGATAATCTGAACCCACTTCCTACTGCCTTGGAATCTGTCCGTGCAGTGGGGTTGTAGGTTTACTCCCTGAAATAAAATGTGGTTAGCAGGGGGAAGAAAATGGAGCAGACAGTGGGTTGAAGAGGGGGGTGGGGATATAAAGAAGTAAGGAGGGAAACAAATGTGTGCCAATAAATGGAGAGAGAGACCTATACTGAAACAGATAAAAACAATAGACCACAGCTACTGACAAACCAACTCCCATACAAAAAGTAAAATAAAACATATAGTGATGCTAACATACAAGCTACCCAACCACCTTATTGGTGTGCCTGTCCTCTATACAAAGATATGGTTTACAGAGAGGAGAAAAGAGAAGAAAAGGAAGAGGGAAAAAAAGGAACAAACAGTAGGAATAGAATTAAGTCATTAAACTAACAGAATCAATGAATCACACTCTGAGACTTTTCATTTAAGTCCAATGTCCTTTCAGTTCTGATTTCTAGCTTTCTTTTCAAGCAGGTAAATTAGTTTGCAGTTAGGGTCAGTTGCCCCTGGTCTGCCGTGAAGGACAGTTCAGATCACTCTCTGTTCACCACTCTGGCCTATGTCTTTTTCAAGCTTGTTTCTCCCGTTTCAGTGTTGTTACCTTGAATCACCAGCAGGTCATGCTATCCCAGCAGATCTTCCTTGAAGTGGCTTCAAGGACTGAAGTTGTGAATCTCCTCTGGCCCGGGTGGTGTGATGTGCTACCAGCGGTGGCTGTGGTGGCTGCGGCGACTGCAGCAGCTGTGGCAGTGGCGTCTGCACTGCAGTGGCTGTCCAGTCCACTGAGGTGACCCAGTGGTGGCAACGGCCAAGCTCCATAGGAAGAGCAGGCTGCAATTTTGGGGTCCACAGCCCCCGGGGCAAGAGCCAGAGACCCACTGCAGTTCTCCTTTGCAGAGGGTTTTACAGACCAGGTTGCCCTGTCGCCATCTTGCCAGAAGTCCGTCAGTTCTGTTTTTGTTATTTTATAATAAATTCTTAAATATGTTTTACTTGAGTTATACTAGTATTGCAATAGAAATAAAATTATACATCAAAACATAATTCAGTGCCTTTAAATTTTGCTATTCATTGTAATCACCAAAAGAGATTGTTAAAATTTCTGTTCTACCTCCACTCTCTTCTATTCCCCTTAGCATACAATAAATTGAAAATATTTTGTTTTAAAAGGACTATTTTTAATGTTGTACCTAGAGATATCTATTCATCATTGACTTGTAGATCCCAGGTAAGCAATTAGATATTTGAGTCTGGAGTTAGCATACATGAGATATAAATCCATGACACTGGATGAGAGCATGTTTCAGTAGATTGGTGAAGACTTAAGTCAGATTGAATTACAAGAGTCCATAAGACAAGGAATTGAAGAAATCTGCTGGAAAGAAATATGAAGGACTGAGGTGGTCATATGAAAAAAGAAATTAACATTAGAGTGTAAAGAAATAACTGAATGAGAAAAATATATAAAAACGTAAGAAAAATATTTGAAAAGTAAGAAAAGTTTAGAATGGAAAAACAATATTGGTCGATAACTAAATGTGGTTTTGAAATAAAGAGGAAATACTTTTGGATAGCTTTATTACTTCAATAAGTCATAAGGTAAGACATTTTTTGATTTCTATTTTCTTCTAAAATATTGATACAAATTCCCAGTAATATCTCTGGGAATCTTTTGGGGGTTGAAAACTAAATAGTGTTTTCATATATTAGTCAGAAATTAGGTAACTTTAAGGAATATTATTGGGAAAGATTACGGAATTAAAGTCAAACATATCATGGTTCAATTCTAAATTATATTATTTATTAGCAAATTATGTAGATTCTCTGAACTCCAATTTTTAACTTTAAAATAGTAGGTGACTATATGGATTGGATAGTACAACACTTAAAGAAATTCCTGGAACATAATAGTAGCACACAATAAATGATACATATGAATATTAATACTATTAATAGAATATTTTGGAATGTATATGGATTTTTTAAAATATGCACAGAAAAGCTATCCAGGACATGCTCTGTTTATGGCAGATCTCAGCAGAGCAAGAGGACATACCAAACAATGTTAAAAGTTGAAAGCTTCTGCTAATGTCACATTCACTAATAGTCCATTGGCCAATTCAAGTCAGACAGCCTATCCAATATCAGTGTTGTGGGGAAAATGCTCTACCCACAGTGAGGAAAACACTGCAATGTTACAGAGTGAGTATTTCATAACTTACAAGGAAGAGATGGAAGAATTGGGAAAAGTGATCCAATTCAAATGCATCTAAACTCTCTGTAAGTTCTGTATCACAATATGCATATCATATGTCTACACGTTTGTCAATACAGTTTGAGAAAATCACTTTCTAAGCTATAAAATGGAAGACTGATAGGGTTTGGGATTTGGCCTTGTAGCTATAGAACTCAAGTTTGACCTAATATAAATCCATTGAACTCTATTGTCTTCAGTTTTCTTATCCTTAAAATGCAAATAATAACGTCCTGCTATTAGTCCCTCTTTGTTTTTGACTTACATCCTATGTGCTGAGCAGTTTAAAATATTTTCAATACTTTACTTTTTGTTTGTTTGTTTGTTTTGTTTTGTTTTGTTTTGAGTTGGAGTGTCACTCTGTTGCCCAGACTGGAGTGCAGTGGCCGCTCCCAGCCACCGCAGCCTTGACCTGCTGGGCTCCGGTGATCCTTAACTTTTCGTACATTTTTTTAAAAATTGCCTTGAAGAAGAAATAAAACTATAAGGCATTTGTTTCTAATCCCTAGACCTAAAACATTTATTTGATTCCTGCTTCTGGAAGAAGTGTTATTTAGGCAGTATATTTTGCTTAAAATGTGTTTTGCTGGAAATGTCACTGATCACATATTTACAATTAGAAATAAAAGACGGCCATAGATGTTATTTCACAAGGCCAACTTTCCTCAGCCACAATATCACCTTCCTTTCCCTTGGCAATTTGTTGAAAATCTCACATTTTCAGCCGGGCTCTGTCACTCAGCCTGTAATCCCAGGCCTTTGGGAGGCTGAGGTGAGCGGATTGCCTGAGCCCGCGGATTCGAGACCTGCCTGAGCAACTTGGCAAGACCTCAACTCTACAATAAATCAAAAAATTAGACGGGCGTGGTAGCGCGCACCTGTAGTTCCAGCTACTTGGAAGGCTGAGGTGGGAGGATCGCCAGAGCCCAGTAGGTAGTGACTGCGGTGGATGAGAGCGGCCACTGCACTCCAGTCTGGGTGAGGGAGTGAAACTCCAACTCAAAAAAAAAAAAGAAAAAGAAAATCTCACATTTTCCATTTTTTTAAATGTTGGTGTTTTCAAAGGCATCAGTAAATGGAATGAAGCAAGCATTGAATTGGATTAATATTAATTGCTGACATTTTAGAACTGGTTACACTTTTTTTTTTTTAAGCTCATCACAAAAATAGTGACATATGATAGGTGTAGAAAAATCTATTCCCAAATATGCAGATATAATTTCTTAACCAATACTTGGACATTCTGATTCCTTATGAATAGTTTGAGACATATACATCTGTGTTGAATATGAAGAAAAGTATGGTCTGTCCAACGTGTTTATGTGCTCTGCACCCACAGATTCAACCAATAGCTAACTCAAAATATTCAAAAACTATAACAGTGGAACAATATAATAAAAATAAAAAGCAATATAGGATAACCAATATTTACATAGCATTTACATTGTATTAGGGATTATAAGTTTATGTAGATGAAAGGACGTGTGTAGGGCATATACAAATACTGCACCATTTTATGTAAGAGACTTGAGCCTCTGAAGATTTTGGAGTTTGTGATGGTCCTGGAAACAACTGATGCTGAGGGGAAGATCTACCTCTTTTTATATGACTTGGTGTTGACTTTCTCCAAAACCAAATTACTGCTGAGCCAGAATAAGGAGTTGACAATGCAAAATATCTTTGAGGAAAATGAGCTCAAATGTTTTGAGATGATTTTTCTGCTAACCTTAAGTAGTCTTTTCTTCCTGAAATGTTATGCCTGTTATATATGTCTGATTTTTTAGAAATTATCTATTTAATTATCTGTTGTTTATTCGATTATAGCTATTGTCTATTTTAACTATATTCTGTTAAGCTTTACAATCATTTGTAAGATAGTTCCTCAAACATAATAAGCATAGAAATTTATTTATTATTTATTACTTATTTTTTATTTTTTTTGTGAGTCAGAGTCTCACTCTGTTGCCCAGGCTGCAGTGCAGTGACATGATCAGGGCTACCACAGCCTTGACCTGTTGGGCTCAGACAGTCCTTCTGCTTTGACCTTCCAACTAGCTGGAACTACAGACATTTACCACCATGTCTAGCTAATTTATTTTTTTATTTGTTATAGAGACAAGATCTTGTTGTGTTACTCAGACTGGTCTTGAACTCTTGGGTTCAGGCAATCCTCTCATCTTGATCTCCCAAAGTGCTAGGATTATAGATGTGAGCCAGCACTCCTGGCCAGAAATTTTTAAATGTAGTTTTGTTGTGTTTTAATAAGAGGTGTCATGTAAAGGGCATGCTTAAAATTAGTGCACACATTTTCCCCAGATCTCTTTATTACACTGAAGTGTGGTGATATAGGCATAATTGGAGACTATGGGAAGTGCCCAGTAAAGCGACAAGGTCTCATTATTGTTTTTATTTCTGGAGAAATTAGAATAGGTTCTTAATGGGTGTTTCTTTTTTCTGTAGAAATGGCGTATTTTTTTTTGAGTTGAAGCTTCACTCTGTCGCCCAGACTGGAGTGCAGTGGCCACTCCCGTACACCACAGTCTCGACCTGATGGGCTCCGGCGATCCTTCCGCTCAGCCTTCCAAGTACCTGGAACTACAGGCGTGCACTACCACACCCGGCTAATTTTTTGATTTATTGTAGAGATGAGGTCTCGCCAAGTTGCCCAGGCAGGTCTCAATTCTGCGGGCTCAGGCAATCCACTCACCTTGCCCTCCCAAAGCACAGGATTACAGGCTGAGCCACGAGCCCGGCCAAAATGGCGTATTTAAAAGGACAAGTGACCAGAACTAAGGAAAGGGAGTTTGCACAATATCAACAGTCGGGGAACATTGTTGTTCTGTTGAGTGAACTCAGGCAAAGCTATAAGAGGAAAAGCAGTTAGTGCCATCAATGAGAAAAAAAGTCTCTCTCTTCAATCTCCATACAGAAAATTCAGACAATGTAGTAAATTATATAGAGGCTCTTGAATAGTAAGAGAGTAATGTCAGTATCACCAAAATTTCTCATCACCTAACCAAATGACTAAAAATATTAAAAGCAAATAATCCACTAGTATACAACCTTAACAAATAAACATCCAAGAAGGTTATTAGTTAATAATTCTGTCATGCATTGGCAAATAAATACAGGGGTGGGAAAAGAGATAAAATGGGAAGAAAGCAAAAGGCATACTAAAACCATCAGTTGACAGGAAGACTGCATGTTGAGTCAATACACTGAGGTATATTATTCAGTGCAGATTAGACACAGATAAATTCCTTATAGGCAGTTTAAGCATTCAGACACCTTTCTTATTGGTACACAACCTCCACCCAACTGACCAGGCACACCAGATCTGACTATTCTGCAGGCTAAAATGCGGATTTACCAGTGAAGCAAATCACAGAAAGAATAGGGAATTAACCAAAACACACATCAACTGGGCACACCAGACCCAACCACCTTTTGGGCTAAAATGTGGATATACCAGTAAAACAAATCACAGAAACAATAGGAATTATCCAAAGCATAGACATGATGTTATAAGAAAAGTTCACTTTCTTGGCTCATCAAAAGTAAGAGATGGAAAACTGCAGTCTACCCTCTTAGTTCATGGTTAGCATAATAATCGTAATAGTATACAAAGCGTCTTGTCAAAGGCAACCCCATGTTCTTTCTCTTAAGATGACCATGCCCACAGGGCATGCCTCTTTCTCTCTAATAAATTTTGTCTGAAATTTTACTTGGATTCGCTCTGAAGTTCTTTTCTGTGGCAAGTCAAAAGAACCCATGGAACATCATACTGCATCCCACCAGGCAACAACATGATACAAACTTAAGTGATGAGGCACAGCACATGTTCCTGAAAGGTAGTTTGATGCCCAGCTCCCAAGTATGGTCCAGATTGACATAACATAAACATCCTAAATGAGGAGATGTTAAGAAGAACTTCCCTAAATTATATCAGAGCAAATAAAAGAACTGAATAGAGTTGCCTATATTAAGGGTGTAATTCATAAGGAGAAATATGTGGCAAATTTGGAAACACACTAATTGGAAAATATGTGTGTGTGTTGTGGGGGCCATGGTCATTGGTCTCCTGACATTTGGGTGAAAAATCACTGGCATGAGGCAAGACTGATAAATAGAAGAAAAAGCATACACATTTTATTTAACATGCATACATGGGGGCCTTGAAGACCCAACTTCCTAATGAGTTATAGAAACTTGAATATTATTTCCAAGTTACAGAGAATGGGGGCTTACATTCTGGAAAAACAGGTTATGGGGGTGGGGGGAGAAGAAGAATTCAACCCTGAGTGGGAGAATGAATGAACAAGGGAAACAAAGAATGATTTGCAAATAGTTCTCCCTGGAAGCTGAATGAGCCCTAGAGAGACAGGCATTATTTCATTAAAGGATTCTTGCTCTCCTTTAATGCAATAGATAATTTTTAACTGGGAGGGAATTCTGCTTCTTGTGACTAAGTGGAGGCAGAAAGGTCAAAGAGACTTTGTGGCAAAAACTATAATTTGGAGTAAAATTTCCTGCATCCCTTCAGTAAGTATATGCGTGTATACATGTGTACAATGTGGGAGAAAACATAATTAAAAAACAAAATTCACAACTCAGGAAACCTCTCTACAAAGGTAGTAGAGACAGAAAACAGGCATGTTATTGAATAAGCATTAAGCCGGAATTTAATATGCAGCACAGGAAATCTGCTAAGAGATTGTAAAGTGAGAAAGGAATTCGTGAATAGAGCTGCAATGAACATACGTGTGCAGGTATCTTTTTAGTAGAATGATTTGAGTTCCTCCAGGTATATTCGCAATAGGGGAATTGCTGGGTCATATGGAAAGTCTGTTCACAATAGCAAAAACATGGAACCAACCATACTGCCCATTGAAGCTGGACTGGATAAAAAACAATGTGGTATATATACATGATGGACTATTATGCAGGCATAAAGAAGGACAAGTATATGGACTTTACAGCAACTTGGATAGATTTGGAGTTGATCATACTCAGTGATTTATCACAGAAACAAAGAACAGAATTCCTTATGTTCTCACTCATGAATGGACCTTGAACAATTATAATGCTATAAGAAAGTGATTGGCAGTAGTGGGAATCTGTCATGGGAGTGGGGGTTGGGACTGGCAGTTGAGGGAAACTGCTAGGGAAGGGAGAGGCATACCTCATCAACAAAGGTAACTGTTTGATCAGTGTTTATATACCTAACCCTAAAATGTACCCTACATCTTTATAATAAAAATTTTAAAATAAAAGAAAGGAATTTGACTTCTTTAGTTGAGCAAAAATCTGTCACATACATATTTTAAAGATAACTAGTCCTGAAGTAATAGGATTAAAAGGCATGATTTGTCACACATAATTCATCCTAACTTTACCTGACCACTGGGGTGACCATCTGTGTTAGCTTATTGGCTTTATACAGAGGAGAAATAAACTTGTCATATATTTATAGCAGAAAGGAGTTTTGGAACTTGGACAAGTTGCCAACCAGAAGTTAGAATTCTACTTCCCATAGAAACTGGGTGATGGGGTGCTTTTTCTTCATGCTTACATTTCAAAAAGATAGCTGCTAGGTTTTTAAGAACACTCCTGTTCAACAGGATCCTGTTCAACAGGATCCTGTTGAAAATTAAATAAACCTTTTGTCAGCTTTATGATCCAGGAGTGCTCTTAAAAACCTATATATATTAAAGAGAGAAGAAAGTACTTGCGATTGCATGTTTTCTAAAATAAATTATATAAATAAAAGGAAAGAGAAATTTCCTTATTTTCAACAAGGAGAATTAAACCTTTAATTTTAATTTTTTTTTTTTTACAGCACTTACACGTATGTACAAAAGATAAGGAATTCAGTCGGGAAGAAGATTTATCTGATACTTCTTAGAATATCTAAAAAATAATATGAACATAAGTCAGGATATAGATATGAGTAGGTCATTCAAGGGAATGAGCTCTTCACATTCCAATGATAGATTAGTTTATTCAGACTAAATTTAATAAAGCAATAAAGATAGACATAAGCTTATTCTTTGTAGTTGTGATAATAACTGACTGTATATACCTAGATGCATTTACCTGTGGGGAATGGCAAGGAAAGATAAAGATATCTATATCTTGAATTTTTAGAATGCTCTGAAATGCACAAACCATTTCCTTACATATGTGACCTTTCTCCACTGCTGAGATTAGCTTCCTTTCAGAATTTAGACAGTGTTATTCCATTCCATTACCCCTCATGAAACATTTTGGTAGAGATGGAAGTTATCAAGATATCATTGAAGAGAAGAGGATCATTGTTGGTAAAAAAAAAAAAAAAAAAAAGCTGTTACTTATTTAAGTTTCTATTAGTGTTAGCAATTCACTTTTAATGTGTAATAAGACTGTGACTCTCAGGAAATGAAGTGCTGTAAAAAACCTGTTTTGAAAGGATTCTAGGTCATTGATGTGATGAAAATTTAATGACATTTAATGATGTTATAGTGTAGTTTTCTTTTTCAAGTTGTAGAGCCCTTTTTACCCTAAATTTCCATTTACTTTGGTATGAAAGGCATGTGAAGTTGCCTTGGTCCTTACCACTTATGGATTTTAAAATCTTGGGTAAGTCCCTTAAAATCTTTCTCTCATTTTCCTCTTGCATATACAACACTTTATCACATACTATGAAATTTGGCTAATGTACTTGGGATTACAGAAAAGGAGGAATGGATAACCAAGGAGAAAGAAACAGAAACAGAGACAGAAAGAGACTGAGAAAGAGAGATATTTAGAGACTAACAAAAATAAAGTAAAACATATTGAGCCTCTTTATTTCCTCTTAATTGTTGCCTAAACACCTGGTGGGGGCTTGCTATGGACTTTGGTTCCCCTAAAATTCACATGTAGAAGTAATCATTCCCAATGTGACTGTAATTATAGAATGGGTTTACAAGAAGGTAATTACGGTTAAATGAAGTCACAAGTGTGGTGCCTTGATATGATAGAATTAGTATCCTTGTAAAAACAAACACCAGAGATCTCTGCAACATCAGAACTCAACAAGAGGGCCACCGTCTACCTTCAATCTAGGAAAAGTGCCCTCACCAGAAATCGAATCAGCTGACACTTTGATCCCGGACTTCCCAGATTCCAGAACTATGGAAAAAAAAATCTGTATTTGGTCAAAAATCCCCATAGGGCCTCCAAAATGTTAGATCAGACCAGGGCAGGGGAGGGGGCGCGGTATCTGTGATCTGATGCCACAAGTAAGAAGCAAACAATTGTGCAGAAGTTAGACTGAAAAAATGTAGTTTATTTAGAAAGTAAATTAGAGAGAGAGGGAAACAAAGGATTCACCTCCCCAAGGTAGAGGAGGGGGCCAAAAGTTAGGGAAACATGGCCTAGTCATAGCTCAATGAACACATGGCCAGGTCAGAACTTAACAAAAGCAATGACTGATGTGTGGCTGCTTGAGGTTGGATGCTTTTAAACCTTCCCTTTGATGGAGGCCGGTAGTTAAGGTGATTGGGTGCTGATCATTATGAAGGGGACAAGCAAGCACAGGTACTGATGTCAGGTGATAGATATAGATGGCAGACAGGTGGGTGGGCTAGTCACATGACTGCTGCCATGGTAATGGGGTCTGAGTCATGAAGGTCATGAAGGGCTGATTAGGTTACATGTTTACAAAACAAGCTGTGGAGGGAGTTGTAACACAATTATCAATATCAACCTCTGAGGAACCTGTACTGTTCTTGATTAGAGAGTAAATTAAAGTGAGCTGCCAGAAAAACATGATAAAGCTATGAAATGTTAAAATGGTTGCTCTTTGGCAATCTGTATTTAAATCATGTTGTTTAAGATTTTTTTTTTTTATTACGGGAGCTCAAATAGACTAATACAGTGGCCCACTGGTTAGTGATGTCTCATGAGGGACACTCGACAGAACAAAAGATGTAGTCTCTGTGATGTTTGAAAAGTTAAAAAAAAATCACACAGATATATTTTCATACATTATAACTTTTCATATTTCTGTTTAAATTATACAATTAAGTTCATTGTTATAAAAATAAAGCCGGGCTCGGTGGCTCCGCCTATAATTCCACGCCTTGGGAGGCTGAGGTGAGTGAATTGCCTGAGTCCGCGGGTTCGAGACCAGCCTGGGCAACTTGGTGAGACCTCAACTCTACAATAAATCAAAAAATTAAACAAGCGTAGTAGTGCACGCCTGTAGTTCCAGGTATTTGGAAGGCTGAGGCAGAAGGATCGCTGGAGCCCAGCAGGTCGAGGCTGCGGTGGCCGGGAGTGGCCACTGCACTCCAGTATGGGCGACAGAGTGAGACTCCAACTCAAAAATTAAAAAATAAACAAAAAAAAACACAAAAAAATAAATAAAACTAAAATATTACATTTGGAAATAAAAGATAAGAAACAATTTAAAAGACAAAATAAATGAAAGGCAATATATCTATATAATAGTTCACTTTCTAACAATTTGCTACATGTATTATACTTTTATCTAGACCACTTCAAAAAGATTTCAGTCATTAGTAATTGAAAGGATATAACATGGAATCAATATATCCAATGAGCAGCCATTTTAAAATTGCCTAAATCTCAAGTTTTTCTAGCAGTTCACTTAACTTACCCTCCAGTCACTAGCCAAGGACAGAACTGGTTTCTCAGAGGTAGCTATTGATAATTAGCTACGACCCTCCTCCCCAGCTTGTTTTGTATTAATTAGTTTTTCTATTTCAAGAATTTGCCTCCACCCACAAGACCCAAGTTAACCTAATCAGCCCTTCATCACCTCCATGACACGGACTCTACCACCGTGGCAGTAATCATGTGACTAACCCACCCAACTGCCTGCTATCCATCACCTGATACTAGTACCTGTGTCTTCCTGCCTTTCATGATAACGTGTAGCAGACCATCATCCAACTACCTTAATGACCTGCTCCCATCAAGGGGAATGTTTTAAAGAACTCAACCTCAAACAGCCAGACGCCATTGCTTTCCTAAACTGTGGTGTGGCCATGTGTTCTTTGGGCTATGGCTGCTGCCATATTTCCTCAGCTTTGGCCCCCTTCTCTACCTTGAGGAGGTGGATCTTTCTCTTTCTCTCTAGCTCCCCTCTCTTCTCTCTCTCTAATTTACTTTTTAAGTAAACATATTTTCTAATCAAACTTCTGTGCGATTCTTTGCATTGTTCACAGGGTACTGGGTCACACACCAGACACCCATGCCCTCAGCGGGCCTGACGACATTCTGGAGGCCTTTGCTGGAAGTGTGACCTAATAGTAATCATATACAATGGGTTGATTTTAGTTGATTTATATACATAAATGTTAAAAATTTATTAATATTTTCTTACTATTTACTAGATATAAGATTCTATTATGTCATCTGATAGAAGTTTAAGATTATCAGCTTGGAAAATATAAAATTGTTTTATTTTTACACATTTATTTATATCATATTTACTATAGTCACATTGTCTTAAATGTTTTTCAGTTGCTCTAGAATTGAATTATTTTCTGTTTTCTTCAACATTCAGTTTATAGCTTCT
Organism: Carlito syrichta; assembly: GCF_000164805.1. Classification (NCBI taxonomy): domain Eukaryota; kingdom Metazoa; phylum Chordata; class Mammalia; order Primates; family Tarsiidae; genus Carlito; species Carlito syrichta. Next base: position 15,314 of record NW_007248103.1, read on the forward strand.
CTCTCTAAGGTTTGTTTTTCCTTTTGTATCTGGATTTTTCAAATAGACACGCTTATCTGGTTCATGCTTACCATATTTAATAAAGTAACTATTCTGGAATGTAATTTTGCCTTTTTAGGAATATATCTTTCCAAGTTGAAAGGTATAACAACAACTTATAAAGCAATTTCCTTTTTTTTTTTCTTTCTTTTATTTTTTTTTTATTTTATGTTTTGAAGCCTGATCTCAGTCTGTTGCCCAGGCTGGAGTGCAGGGACACCATCATGGCTTACCACAGCCATGACCTTCTGGGCTCAGGTGATCCTTCTGCCTCAGTCTTTTGAATAGCTGGGACTATAGGGAATGCCACCACACCTGGCTAATTTTTTTTTATTTTTATTTTTTGTAGAGATAAGGTCTTGCTGTGCTGCCCAGGCTGGGATAAAGTAATTTTCTATGTCCAAAGGAAAGGCTTTTTTTTTTTTCTTTTAAACTTCTAGAGTGACCTTTGGGACCTGAAAATTATTTATGCTTTTGGGAGGAATGTGGTAGAAAATATAGACAAATAATAAAATTGTCTTTTTATTGTATATAATCTTTTGAATGAATTATTGGTCAGTTAATTAGTAAATGTGATTTTATCAAATCAGTCTAGCAATGCCTTATAATTGAGGAATAGCAGAGGAATTAAAATATATGGTTCACCAACTTCTATCATTTTGTCATTTTCTGAGGAATTTGTGATATATACGTGCTCAGTTATAGGAGTCTTTCTTTCTTTCTTTCTTTCTTTCTTTCTTTCTTTCTTTCTTTCTTTCTTTCTTTTTTCTTTCTTTCTCTCCCTCTCCCCCTCCCCCTCTCCCTCCTCCTCCCCCCCCCTTTTTCTTTCTGTTGCCCAGGCTGGAGTTCAGGGGCATGATCATGTCTCACCATAACCTCCAACTCCTGGACTTAAGCAGTCCTCCTGAATCAGCCTCTTGGAAAACAGATACATTTTACCACACTGGGACTTTTTTTTTTTTTTTAAGAAACAATAGAGATGAGATTTTGCTATATTTCCCAAGCTGGTCTTGAACTGGGACCAAGCAATATTCCCACCTCGGCCTCCCAAAGTACTTGGATTTCAGACATAAACCTCCAATCTTGGCCTGCAGGACCCTCGCCATCTAGCCCTGGCATTTTGAAACTATTAGCCAGTGATGCTATTGCTGTTCACTCTGACATCCTGAGCTGAAATACTTCACTGAAATTATTGTATTAGAAGGATGTTTTTGGATTTCTGTGTCTGAAAACTAATGAGCTAGCTTAAACAAAATCAGGAATATAATGACTCACATAACTGGAAAGTACAGAGATTAACCTAGCTTAATGTGTAACAATCAAAGAACTAATTACCATAGTCACAGCCCTATTTCCAAAAATTTCTCTTGACTCTGCTTTTTTTCTGTGTAGAGAGAGCTTCTTACATATTGCTAGAGAAAACGGTTATCAACCAGTTTAAAGATACATGGTTCTCATAGCTCATGGGTCAGCAGAGTGGGCTTCTTTGACTTTTACTTTCAGAATCTCATGACTCTTCTCCACCATGTCTATAGTAAAGGTAGGGGGCTGGTCAAGGTACCATGCTAGACATACAATCTGGGAGAGATAGTGCTACGAAGGGGTTGTTTCCAGAGGTTTTAAAAAAAGTTAATTTTATTAGACAACAGGCAAAAAAGTCACTGGGAAAGCAGAACAGTAGACACCTATTTTAGCCATTCTGAAATGTGGTATTTAGTATAAATGTCTAGATCTATGTTATATCTCCACTTAACACATTTTCTTTAAACTAAAAAAAGTTAAGGAGTTTTTTTGTTGTTTAAAATTGGAATGACTGAGCAGTTGCCATTGTGTTAATGAAGCTGAAAAGAAAGCAATTAAAAATTCAAATGTCTGAAAAATGGTACCCATTAAACCTGCATTATACTGCTATTAACTAAGGGACTCTATTATGTCATATAGTAGATGTTTGGGATTATCAGTTCACAAAAGATAAAATTGCCTTATTTGCATACATATATTTTTGTCATATTTACCACAGTTATATTTTTTAAATTTTTGTAAAGCCTATTAATCACAAACTGTACTTTGTGTAGAGTACTAAACATACTTTTTATAAAGAAATGTATCTGTAAACATTCAAAAATGCATAACTCTTTATTGAGAGAACTACAGATAGTTATATCTATAATTTATGCCTTCTTTTCAGGTTTAACTTTAGTTTGGTCATTGTTTTAACACCCTTTAACTTGTTTGAACTAGAATTGAATGGAAGACATGGACACTTTAAAGACTATACTAGTTATCAACACCTATATTCCAACTAAAATAATATTATTTAATTTTTGTTATCAAGTAATAATCTTATGAAAAGGTTATATACACAGCAATAAGACTGTTATATATGAAGCCACATGGTACCAGAGTTCAAGCTCCAGAAATAGTTGGAAGCAGAAAAGCTATGGTTAATTCTTTACTATATGAAAAGATTTAAACTAGTTGATTAGAAAACTGGAAATTGCACACATACCTACATAACACCATATATCCATATATATGTTGTATATATTTTTATTGCATTTATCTCTACTTTATTTTTTTATTTTTTTATTTTTTTTGAGTTGGAGTCTCACTCTGTCGCCCAGACTGGAGTGCAGTGGCCGCTCCCGGCCACCGCAGCCTCGACCTGCTGGGGTCCGGTGATCCTTCCGCCTCAGCCTTCCAAGTAGCCGGAATTACAGGCATATGCTACCACACCCGGCTGATTTTTTGATTTATTGTAGAGATGAGGTCTCACTGCCCAGGCGGGTCTCGAACCCGCGGGCTCAGGCAATCCACTCACCTCAGCCTCCCAAAGGCGCGGGATTACAGGCTGAGCCACCGAGCCCGGCTTATCTCTACTTTAAAAGACGGACACATTTATAAATCAGCTATTCAAATTGGATTTCTACTTTTATTCCCATTCTCTTGATTATTTTATCTCCCTAAACTGCTTTTTTCTGTATCAGTATATTTTTCTTTAGACTTTTACTAACCGTTCCCCATAATTACTTATATACTGAGAACAGATGTGATGGTAATGTTGGGGAGGGGAGGGAAGAGGAGGGAAGAAAGAAAAAAATGAAAACTTTTTGAAAGCATTTGCTTTGTCATTTTTTGAAAATTTATTTTTACTTGACAGTTCCACAGTACTGACTGTTACAACTGTAATACAATTGCTGCCATCTGCCTGAAGACAAAGGTAGAAATTATGTGCATTAGCTTTAGAGTCATGCAGACTTGAGTATTTACCAGTAGTTTGATATTGAGTAAATTGCAATATAGTTCTGATTTTTCACATATGAATGGGTATATATTAGTATAATAATGATATAATAGAGATGTAAACACCCAATAATTAGTAGCTTCACATGAGTAGCAATAGTAGTATTTCCTTTCTGCATATTAGGAATGTCCAACTTTTGGAGGTACTAGCAGGAAATATATGAATCTTCAGCCTCATTGTTATTAAAATTAAGATGCTTTGCTAAGCAGAACTAGCACTGAGAGTACCAAGAAACAGTTGTTCAATCACATTAGAACAATATGTTCACTGTAGTATGTTCCAACCATGTGAAAGATATTTAATAAATATTTATTTATTATATAGTTGCTTAATTTTCTGTAATGATTTATTGCCCAGAACTAAACTACTTTATTGATCATTATGCCCTGTTCTTCCAAGGAACTCAGTGCAATTTTCTTCTAAGACTTCTGTCTTATATTTAATACCAGATCCCTGTGAAGACATATTGATACAACGGTCCACTATCACTTCCCTTTCTAAGGGCTATATTTTCTTCCCAAATCTCTAAGCACTGTTTAAATATCAATTATATAGAGATCATAGAACTCAAGCATATATTGGAGCTGTATAATATTTTATATTATTTTCATTCCAACAGGATGTTTTTCTCTGAATAGTTTTTTCCTCTACCCTATCCATGTAAGCAGACTCAGATGTAGCCCATATCTACATACTGTCCTGAGTATCTTAGTATCTGGTTACTCTTAGTGAAATCTATTCTCTGTGACCGTATTAGATTTTATGGAGTGGGTCTTCTGACTTGCTGTAGAATAACAACATTGTCATGTCAAATTATTCCCACACCTCTTCAAAAATTCATACCATGAAACAAAGATAGAAACCAAACATAATGTACCTCTAAAGAGAAACTAAATGACAGAGAAAACTATAAACCTCAATTATAGTTCAGGAGAAAAATAAGTACCTTTGACCAGGAGAGTTGGGGCCAATATGCACAGAGGTGCTGTGGGTTTAATGGTACATGCACAGAAGAATAGGAAGTATAGCAAGGCCTTATGTCTTAGTCCTTTCATGCTGTTAAAATAGAATGTCATTGAATGGGTAGCTTATGAACAATAGAAATTTATTTCTCACAGTTCTAGAAACTGAGAAGTTCAGATCAAGATATCAGCAGATTGGATGTCTGATGAGGGCCTGCTTCCTGGTTCACAGACAGTAGTCTAATACCATCTCCTGGGGAATTAAGATTTCCATATATAAATTTAGTCCATAATGTCTTAATTATAGAATAATCCAAATGGTTTCTGCAAGGGTTGGCTTGTAGAAGAAGGCTTCTTTCAGAATGGGAACTACAGAACCTGTCTCTGAGAAAGCACACTTCAGAAGTATTGAAATACAAATGGAGTGAAAAGGAATTGCATGACAGAGTGGGTTTCTTTAAAGGAAGCAGTTGATATTAAAGGAATAAAGAAAAATAGCAAAGGATAATCTTCCTTTAAAATAAAATAGAGAAAGTTAACAACAAAATGCATTGCTCAGTATATTATTGAAATTTTCAGTTGCTGTAGGAACAAAAAACAAGTAATTAAAGAAAACATGGAAAACCAAGTAGAGCTACCCCTCCCCTATAGCCCTATTCCTAACAGGTAGTGCAGAAAAGATACAAGCATATATTAACAAGAAATGACACACACACACACACACACACACACACACACACACACACACACACACATATATATATAATTTTATATATGTGTGTGTATATATACACATATATATTATGTGTGTGTGTGTATATATATAGAGAGAGAGACGTTGGTCTTTCTCTAACTGTATATATATATAGAATAACAACATTGTCATGTCAAGTTATTCCCACACCTCTTCAAAAATTCATACCATGAAACAAAGATAGAAACCAAACATAACATACCTCTAAAGAGAAGCTAGATGACAGAGAATATATATACAGTTAGAGAAAGACTAACGTCTTAAATAAGTCAATTAACTTTTCTACGTAGTTTTATCTTAGGGTGTACTGCTGGGTTTTAAACCGAGCAATAAACAATCAAGAGATATATGCTACTAAGATGTAAAAAAACTCCCAAATGAATTCCTGTATTGTCGTTTCCAGGTCTGAGAAGAAAGATGCTGGTAATCTAATGGGTATTGCATTAAATCTGTAGATTTCCTTGGGTAGGAGAAACATCTTAACAATGTTGATTCTTCCAAACCATGAGCATGGAATGTTTTTCCATTTGTTTGTGTCATTTTTTAGTTCTTTGAGCAGTGTTTTGCAGTGTTTGTTGTAAAAGTGTTTCACGTCTGTAGTTAGGAAGATGCCAAGGTATTTCATATTTTTTGTGGCTATTGCAAATGGGATTGTGCTTTTTATTTGGGTTTCTGTTTGTTTATTGTTAGTGTAAAGGAATGTGACTGTCTTTTGCACATTTATTTTATTCCCTGAGACTTTGCCAAAGTCCTTGGTAAGTGCAAGGAGGTTTTTGACAGATGATCTTAGGTTTTTGAGGTATAGAATCAAGTCGTCTGCAAAGGGATACTTTAACTTGCTCTTTTCTTATCTGGATACCCCTGATTTCCTTATCTTGTCTGATTGTAGCCAAAACTATCCTCAGCAAACAACAACAATAACAACAACAACAACAACAACAAAAAACAAAGTGGGAGGTATCACACTCCCTGACTTTAAACTTTATTACAAGGTTACAATAATCAAGACAGACTGGTATTGGTACAAGAACAGGCATATAGACCAATGGAACAGGATAGAGGTTCTGGAAGCAAAACCTCAATTTCTCAGCCAACTCATCTTCAACAAAGCCTCCACCAACAACCACCAGGGAGAAGAGAAACTATTCAGTAAATGGTGTTGGGAAAACTGACTGACCACATGTAGAATCAAAATAGGACCCCTACTTATAACCATACACAAAAATCAACTCTAAATGGATCAAAGACCTAAATGTAAAACCTCAAATTATAACAACCCTAGAAAGTGCTGGGAATTTCCTGATGGCAATTGGAACTGGCAACCAATTCCTGTTCAAAACCCAGGTGTCCATTTCATAAGAGATAAGATATACAGATGGGACTTTATCAATCTGACAGCTTCTGCAAAGCCAAAGAAGCCATCAAAAGAGTGGAGAGACACCCATAGACTGGGAAAAAATATTTGCGAACTGTATGTTTGACAAAGGCCTAACATCCAGTGTCTACAAGAAACTCAAATACGCAAAAAAGATAAAAAAACCAAACAGCCCCATTACAAAATTGGCAAAAGATGTGAATAGACACTTCTCAAAAGAAGACATTTGAGAAGCCAATAGATACATGAAAAAATGTTAAGCCTCATTAGTCATCAAAGAAATGCAAATTAAAACTACACTGAGATACCATCTAAATCCAGTCAGAATGGCCATCATCATTTACACAAAAAACAACAGATGCTGGATAGGATGCAGGGAAAGGGGAACACTTCTACATTTTTAGTGCGAATGTAAACTAGTACAACCTCTGTGGAAAACAGTTTGGCAATTCCTAAAAGAACTAAACATTGACCTTCCATATGACTCTACAATCCCCCTATTGGGAATATATCCAGAGGAACTGAAATCACTCTATGAAAAAGATATCTGCACATGCATGTTTATTTATTGCAGCATTATTTACAATAGCAAAAGCATGGAACCAACTGTGTTGCCCATCAAAAGAAGACTGGATTTTTTTTTTTTTTTTTTTTTGAGTTGGAGTCTCACTCTGTCGCCCAGACTGGAGTGTAGTGGCCACTCCTGGGCACCGCAGCCTCAACCTGCTGGGCTCCGGCGATCCTTCCGCCTCAGCCTTCCAAGTAGCCGGAATTACAGGCATGTGCTACCATCTCCGGCTGATTTTGTGATTTATTGTAGAGATGAGGTCTCGCTGCCCAGGCGGGTCTCGAACCTGCGGGCTCAGGCAATCCACTCACCTCAGCCTCCCAAAGGCGCGGGATTACAGGCTGAGCCACCGAGCCCGGCTGAAGACTGGATTTTTAAAAAAATGTGTTATATATACATGATGGAATACTATGCAGTCATAAAGAAGGACAAAATTATGAACTTTGCAGCAACTTGGATGGACTCAGAATCTAAAATACTGAGTGATCTAGCAGAGAAACAAAGAAGTGAGTACCACATGTTGTCACTCATAAGCAGACCTTGAACAATTATCATAATACAATAAGAAAGGGATTGGCAACAGTGGGAAACTTCCAGGGGAATTCAAGGGGGTGGGATTGGCAGTAGTGGGAAACTGCTGCGAGGGGCACACCTCATCAACAAGGGCACCTGCAATATGAACATTTGTATACCTAACCCTGAATTGTACTCCACATCTTTTAAATATTATTTTTTTTAAAAAGAAATATAAAACTAAAGGAAATTAGAGCTTTCCTTCTAGAAATTTTGGCATAACACATCCAAATTACCATTTTACTATAAATACTTTAAAAACACATGCAATATATAAAATAATCTTTTCAAGTATTGGATGTGAAACCGACAAAACTGTTATCCTCTGGAAGGGGGAAAAGATGAGGCCAGCCCTATAATTTTTCTGGATTTTGCTTTCAGGCAACTTCTGGGTCATGAAACAGGAGAAATAACCCAAACAAAGCCCCAAAAATTTGAGCATGATGAGCCTAAGGTGAATGGAATTTGTGGGTCAGGCTTGAGAGAAGAGTTATGCAGAGAAAGAGTTTCAGAAATACGTTTTAAAGTTTTCTTTAGTCTCTCTCTTTTTTAATACTACACAATAGTCTTAATTTTTTTATTCTAAAGATGTGAGGTACCATTCAGGATTAGGTAGGCAAGAGGTCATCATACAGGTAAAATTTGGGCCTCCCTTTGGACCTCACTTCACCTGGTTTGAGATCAGTTACCCTTATTGATGCTATGTGTACCTCCTCCTCTATCTGAATACCAATATGCATAATTACATGGTAAAATTCCGAGTCCAGGCATTGAATAACTTCCAGATAAAGAAAATTTTGAAGGGAACCATAAGCCAAAGCATTACCGAAATTCTCACAAGGATTGCAATTGTTTGAATTTCTACAAATTCCAGTGAGAAACTTTGTTAAACAGTGTATTCAGTAGTAACACCAAAAAGATTGCACCTGAGTAATGGAGTTCAGCTAAAAAATGAATAGGGCTGTTCTGAATTTTCTTTTAAAAAGCCTGAAAAGAAGTCTAAAATGCATTAAGCTAATTTATAATAACTGCTGCCAGACAAAAAAACCACACTGTTTAAAGTATGACGATCGAAGCACTGAACAATGTGACATCACTAAGACCAGCAACAAGTTACTAGGCATAAGAAAATTTGATCCATAAAAATAAAGTCAATCAAAAACAGAAGTAACAATGACAGAAATGTTGGAATTTGCAGACATGAACTAACACCCTAATTTTACTTATACCTAATATGCTCAAATATCAAAAGGAAACCATGAACATAACGAGGAGAGGAGTCAGATGTAAAGAAAATAATCAAATGGAAACTCTAGACAAGAAATATAAAATATGCAAAATAAAAGTTTTACTAGATGACAATAAAAGCAAGTAAGTGTGCTGGAAGAGAATATCAGTGAACTTCGGTACTTAAGGACAGAAACTATCAAAACTAAAACAAAAAGGAAAAACAGCTTTAAAAAATTGATTAGACCCCCACTGACTTGTTTAACAATACTAGCTCTCTTGTGTATATGTAATTGGAGACCCAAAACAAACAGTAAGAATAGGGGAAATAAATCATATTTTTAAAATGCTGGGTGAATGTTTTCCATATTTGATGAAAACGTATAAACCCAGAAATAAAAAGCAGTCAATAAATTCTGAATATGATAACACAAATAAAAATACATCAGACCCAATGTTAAACATATTTCTGAATATGAATAAGAAAAATTATTTATAACATCCAAAGAGGGGGAAGTAAAACTATTGGAAACAGAGAAACATAGAAAGTAATTAATACAGATTTTTCTCTTTAAATTATCAAAACCGGAGGAAAATGAAACTACATTTAAAATACAGGGAGAAACTACCAAATGATATTTTATTACAGCAAAAATATCTTTCAACGTTAATGAAAAATACTTTTTGCAGACCAAAGCAGAGAGGATTTATTGTCAACTGACCTATCATTTAAGATAAGTTAAAGAAAGTTCTTCAAGTAGAAATAACATGACCCCAATGAGAACTTAGATCTGTGCAAAATAACAAATAATTCCAGAAGTGGTAAATATGTGGGAGTATACAAATTATGCTTCTTTTTATTGATAAACCACTTAATCATTCACTGTTTATTTTTTATTTTCTAAGAAGAAAATATGTAGCCTTGTTTATATAATCTTTACCCTCTAAAAGTAATTAAACTTTTAGTGAAAGGAAAAAACAAAAACCTAGAATGTCTACAGTTGAGTCAATTTTCACAAAAAGTTTTAAATACTTACAAGATAATAGCCTAAAGAAAAACAAAAATGAGTAAATTAGCTATGTCTCTGGTCAGATTAACCATACAAAAAGAAAAAAATAATAATTATATTAACAATGACAGAACACAGTGGAATATTTTTGAGGCATATACAATTACACACAGATGTCAAGGACATAGAAATATGTAATAATGAGGAAAAGAAACAGGTTACAGTATTACACAAGGTTTGTTGATGTACTTCCAAACACATTTAGGGCATCAACAAAAATCTATAATTCCAATACTGCTAAATACTGCTAAATAAATGGAAAGATTCAAGCATTCATTTACTTTACTACACAATCTCTCTACCACTGGATGATGAATAATATGAAGGGACATGTCCTTTTCTAAGAAATATATATTGAAGCAAGCACACACACATGCATACATATATATATACATATATATGTATATATATAAAGTGATAGAATTGGAATGTCACAATTATTTTGCAACTCATATTGAATTAAGATTCTAGATATTAAGTATTAATGATTGCATTACAAAGAGGGACAATGAGATGTCATGTACTTTTTTTTTTTTTTTTTTTTTTTTTG
>NW_007248103.1:25755-60050 GCF_000164805.1 Carlito syrichta
GCTGGGCTCTGGCAATCCTTCCGCGTCAGCCTTCCAAGTAGCCGGAATTACAGGCATGCGCTACCACGCCCGGCTGATTTTTGATTTATTGTAGAGATGAGGTCTCGCTGCCCAGGCGGGTCTCGAACCCGCGGGCTCAGGCAATTCACTCACCTCAGCCTCCCAAAGGCACGGGATTACAGGCTGAGCCACCGAGCCCGGCTCAAAGTCACTTTTTAAGGGAGGAGTCATGTGGTTGGTATATGAGGTGGCTGGCAACATTTATCTGATGTGGGTGGAAGTCACAAAGGAGGATACATGATAATAATTTATCGATCTGCATGCTTGCTTAATATAAATTTTTGAGTATATGTAATATTTAAAATATAAAAAATTAATCATTACTGAAGATATTAGTGAAATTAAACAAAAGAAAGCAATTAGATGCAAACCAATTATAAAGAAAAAGGTAACAGTATATAACTGTAAAACTAAAAATAATCCATTGAAAAGCTACTATAATCTTCAGAAAATTCAGTAAGGGAACAAGATATAAAATTAACTTAAAGAAATCTATTAACAATTATCTATCATCTCTATGTCTAAACACTATTAACTGGAAGACATAATGAAAGAGAAGACCTTGTTTTCGATATAAAATAATGAAATACAACAATAAGAAATATCTTAAACATATGAAGAAAGTGGTGAGTCCTGAGAAACAACAGTAGACCTGAGCAAACATAGAATAGGTGGGTAACATCAGCTAAAAAGTTACCAAGAGTTGAAACCAAGATGAAACCTTAATAATAAAATCACTGTAGTCGGCACAGGTATATGGAGGATCAATGAAGCAGAATATAAAATCCAGATAGAGAACTCAGTACATAGTAAATTTCATATGCAATAGAGTTGGCATTTTAAATCAATGAGAGTAAAGTAAATTAATAAGTGGTGTTGAGGTAATTGGTTAACTATTTGTAAAATGTTACTTCACGTTATATTTAAGGATCATTTCCACGTGGGTCAGAGATTAAATGTATAAATTTAAGCCACAAAATTTTTAGAACAAAATTGATTCAATTTTTTACACCCTTAGAGTGGAAACAAACATTTTAAATTATAATCGAAATTCAAGAGGCAATAGGTAATGATTTTGATTATAAAATTGAATGTTTTTATAGAAAAAAACAAAGAAAACAAGAAACAGAAATATGAAAAAAATAATTGCTAATTACATGACAGAAAAGGCAAACTTCACAATCTCATTAAAACTGTTTTGAAAACAATTTTTAAAAGTCCAAGCTCCAGATATAAATATAATAAACAACATGAAGAAAATCACAAAGATATACTAATAGCCTTTAAATATGTGAAAACAATGCTTATATTTACCCTTGAAAATAGAAATTCAAATTAAAACACTATTTTTTCTCATCTCTCAAGCTGATAAAAATTAAATAATTTGACAACAAGCTTACAAAGGAAAGAGATCCTTTTTAAATTTTTTTTTTTAATTTTAAAGATGTAGGGTACAATTCAGGGTTAGGTATGAAAATGTTCATTATGCAGGTTCCCTTGTTGATGAGGTGTGCCCCCTCCATGGGAAATTCCCACTACTGAGAATCCCACCTCCAATCCTCAGTTTCCCACTACTGCTAATCCTTTTCTTATAGTATTAGATAATTGTTCAAGGTCCCCTTATGTGTGGGAACATGTGATACTCAGTTCTTTTTGTCTGTGATAGATCACTGATTCTTATAGACTCTAAATCCATCCAAGTTGCTGTGAAGTCCATAATTTTGTCCTTTTTTATGACTGTGTAATATTCAATTGTATGTATGTACCACATTTTTTAATCCAGTCCCCTCTTGATGGGTAACACAGTTGGTTCCATGTTTTTGCTATTGTGAACAATGTTGCAATAAACATACATGTGCATGTATCTTTTTCATAGAGTGATGTAAGTTCCTCCGGGTATATTCTCAGTAGGAGGATTGTGGAGTCATATGGAAGGTCGATTTTTAGAACTTTTAAGAATCATCAAACTGTTTTCCACAGAGGTTGCATTAGTTTATACTCCCACCAACAATGTATAAGTGTTTCCTTTTTCTACATCCTCTCCAGCATCTGTTGTTTTTTTAAGTTATTGATGATGGCCATCCTGGCTGGTGTTAGATGGTATCTCAGTGTAATTTTAGTATGCATTTCTTTGAAGACTAGTGAGGCTGAGCATTTATTCATGTATCTTGTTGGCTGCTAGCGTGTCTTCTTTTGAGATGTGTCTATACATATCTTTTGCCTACTTTGTAATGGGTCTGCTTGTTTTTTTCTTTTCGGTATTTTTGAGTTCCTTGTAGATCCTAGCTGTTAGGCCTTTGTCAGACATACAGTTGGCAAATATTTTTTCCCAATCTGTGGGCTGTCTCCCTGCTCTCTTGATGATTTCTTTGGTTTTGCAGAAGCTTGTCAGTTTGATGAGGTCCCACTTATCTATCTTATCTCTTACGTCATGGGCACTTGGGGTTTTGATCAGGAATTGGTTGCCAGTTTCAATTTCCATAAGGGTGTCTCCTGCATTTTCTAAGGCTCTTATAGTTTGAGGTTTTACATTTAGCTCTTTGATCCATTTAGAGTTGATTTTTCTGTATGGTGTTAGGTAGTGGTCTTGTCTTAATCTTCTATATCTGGTCAGCCGGTTTTTCCAACACCATTTGCTGAATAGATTCTCCTCTCCCCAGTGGTTGGTAGTGGAGGCTTTGTTGAAGATGAGTTGGTTGAGAAATTGAGGTTTTGCTTCTGGAATCTCTATGCTGTTCCATTGATCTTTATGCCTGTTCTTGTACTAATTCCGGGCTGTTTTGGTTATTGTAGCTTTATAATAAAGCTTAAAGTCTGGGAGTGTGATACCTTCTGGGTTTTTTTTTTTTTTTTTTTTTTGACTGAGGATTGTTTTGGCTATTCATGGCCATTTATGTTTCCATATGAATTCCTATATTGTTGTTTTCAGGTCTGAGAAGAATGCTGCTCATAATTTAATGAGTATTGCATTAAATCTGTAGATTGTCTTGGGTAGGATGGACATCTTAACAATGTTGATTCTCCAATCCAGGAGCATGGAATATTTTTCTATTTGTTTGTGTCATCTTTGATTTATTTGAGCAGTGTTTTGTAGTTTTCAATGTTAACATCATTCACATCTCTAGTTAGGAAGATGCCAAGGTATATAATTTTTGTGTGTGACTATTGTGAATAGGATTGTGCGTTTTATTTGGTTTCTGTTTGTTTATTGTTGGTGTATAGAAATGTGACTGTCTTTTGCAATTTTATTTTATACCCTGAGACTTTGCAATAACAATCAAGGAAAATGACTATGTCATAAGAAAACAACCTAGAAAAAAAAAAAGCCCTGGACCAAATGACCTTCCAGTAGATTTCTACAAAACATACAAGGAGGAACTGATACCAGTCCTGTTGAAAGTACTCCAGGAAATTGAGAAAGATGGAACTCTCCCCGAATCATTTTATGAAGCTAACATCACATTGATATCCAAACCAGGTATCTTTATCTACCAAAGAAAGAGAACTACAGGCCAATATCCTTGATGAACACAGATGCTAAAATTCTCAATAAGTTCCTAGCAAACCAGATCCTACAATACATCTCAAAAATTGTCCACCACGACCAAGTAGGTTTCATCCCTAGGATGCAGGGCTGGTTCAACATTCGCAAGACCATAAACATAATTAGATATATAAACAGATGTAAGAACAAAAGCAACATGATTATATAATTAGATGCAGAAAAAGCTTTTGATAAAATTCAGCACCCTTTCTTGATAAAAACTTTTGAACATCTAGCATAGATGGAAGGTATTTCAAAATAGTAAGAGCCATCTATGAGAAATGCACCCAGCATACTGCTAAACAGACAGAAATTGAAACAATTTTCCCTGAAAACCAGAACAAAACAAGGATGCCCACTCTCACTCCTCCCATTCAACACAGTTTTGAAAGTCCTAGCTAGAGCAATCAAACAAGAGAAGGAAACCAGGAACAGCAGAAGTCAAGTTATCCCTCTTTGCAGACAACATGATTCTATACCTCGAAACCCCAAGAGAATCTGTCAAAACCCTCCTTGCATTGATAAAGGAAACATATCTTTTTATTCATCCTATATGAAAGGGATTTGCCATTATCTCATCATTTCAAAGCGATCATTTTTTTTCCACATCTCTAAAATTAGAGGGTATTTTGCACATGAAGACATCTTTCTACTGGGTAAGAGATTGCTCATGTTCTAATTATTGTTGTCTATATATGTTAACCTTTGAATAGGTTTGTTTGTCATAATCTAAATGGTGTGCATAGTTAGTAGTGCACATGTTGGTGTTGCATTCTAAGCAATGCAACTGAAAAATAATTGTCATATTCATCAGTACAGTTGAACACTTTAAAAGCAATAATTGGCTGGTGTAACTGATTTGTACATTCATCAGAACCATCATTAAAACTGAGCACATCAACTTGTTGAAAACTTATTGGTGTAGAAACTTGAAGTTTAAGTGACCCATAATGCACTTGATCAGATGCCAGAAGCTTGGAAGGGAAACTCAGAGATAATATCATTTGAAGAAATGCTGCTTTGCCAATATGACAAAAAGGACAATGTAATATAGAACACCACAGACTTTGATGATTCTGAGTTGAAAATGATTCAGAATAACAGGACTATGACTATAAAAAGTTTTAAAGCTAGGTTAAATTATTTCATGTGCCGGGCTCGGTGGCTGAGCCTGTAATCCCGCGCCTTTGGGAGGCTGAGGTGAGTGGATTGCCTGAGCCCGCAGGTACGAGACCCGCCTGGGCAGCGAGACTTCATCTCTACAATAAATAAAAAAATCAGCCGGGCATAGTAGTGCATGCCTGTAATTCTGGCTACTGGGAAGGCTGAGGCAGAAGGATCGCCGGAGCCCAGCAGGTCGAGGCTGGGGTAGCCGGGAGTGGCCACTGCACTCCAGTCTGGGCGACAGAGTGAGACTCCAACTCAGAAAAACAAATAAACAAATAAATAAATAATTTCATGTATATTTTCTGTTTTATATATTTACAATTGTGAATGATATGTGCTTTAAAATGCATACGTAGGTCTAACTTTTTAAAAATAAATATAAGATAAACATGATACTTAGGGACAAAAATAAAAGCTAAGGTTTTCTTATGATTTTAGAAATCAAATTTCTATATAAAATAAAATAGATGCACATATACAATAAAATAATAATTAAAACCATGTAATAAAAGATTTGAACTAGAAGTAAGTTATATATTTGAGCTGGAAAAAAGTTATTTTAATTTTTATTTTTTTCCTTTATTTTAAAGATGTGGGGTACAATTTAGGGATAGGTATACAAATGTTCATTATGCAAGTAACCTTGTTGATGAGGTGGGCTGCTCCCTCCCCTAGCAGTTTCCCTCAACTGCAAGTCCCTTTCTTATAGTATTATGATAATTTTTCAAGGTCCGCTTATGAGTGAGAACATATGGTACTCTATTCTTTGTTTCTGTGATCGATCACTGTGTATAATAGAATCTAAATCCATCCAAGTTGCTGCAAAGTTCACAGATTGTCCTTCTTGATGGCTGCATAATATTCCATTGTGTATATGTACCACTTTTTTTTATCTGGTCCAGTTTGGTGGGCAACATGATTGGTTCCATGTTTTTGCTATTGTAACTGCAACAAACATGCATATGCAGGTATCTTATTGGCAAAATGACTTGAGTTCCTCTGGGTAAATTCCCAATAGGGGGATTGCTGGGTCATATGGAAGGACAATTTCTAGTTCTTTCAGAAATCACCACACTGTCTTCCAAAGAGGTTGCACGAGTTTATATTCCCACCAGCAGTGTACAAGCATTCCTTTTTCTCTGCATCTTCACCAGCAGATGTTTTGTTGGTTTTATTAATGATGGCCATTCTTACTGGGGTTAGGTGGTATTTCAATGTGGTTTTGATTGGCATTTTTCTGGTGATTAGTAAGGCTGAGCACTTTTTCATGTGTCTGTTGGCTACCCGTATATCTTCTTTTGGGAAGTGTCTATTCATGTCTTTTGATCACTTTTTAATGGGGCTATTTGTTTATTCCCTTTTGATGCATTTTGAATTCCTTGTAGATACTAGACAATAGGGCTATACAGTTGGCAAATATTTTTCCCATTCAGTGGGCTGCCTTTCTGCTCTCTTGATGGTTTCTTTTGTTTTGCAGAAGTTTTTCAGTTTGATGAGGTCTCACTTGTCTATCTTATCTTGTATAGTATGGACACATGGTGTTTTGATCAGGAATTGGTTGCCAGTTCCGATTTCTTATAGTTTGAGGTTTTATGTTAGATCTTTGATCCATTTAGAGTTAATTTTCAAGTATGGTGATAGGTAGGTGTCCTGTTTCAATCTTTTGCATGTGGTCGGTCAGCTTTCCCAGCATCATATTCTGAACAGGTTCTCCTCTTCCCAGTGGTTGTTGTTGGAAGCTTTGTCAAAGATGAGTTGGTTGAGAAATTGAGGCTTTGCTTCTGGAATCTCTATCCTGTTCCATTGGTTAGTTTGCTTGTTCTTGTATCAACACCAGGTTGTTTTGATTGTTGTAGTCTTATAATGAAGTTTGAAGTCTGGAAGTGTGATACCTCCTCCTTTGTTTCTTATGCAAAAGATTGTTTTGGCTATTCATGGTCATTAATATTTCCATATGAATTTCTACATTGTCATTTCCAGGTCTGAGAAGAATGATGTTGGTGATTTGATGAGTACTGTGCTGAATCTCTAGACTGCCTTTGATATGATGGACATCTTAACAATGTTGATTCTTCCTATCCATGAGCATGGAATATTTTCCCATTTTTATATGTCTTCTTGGATTTCTTTGAGCAGTGTTTTGTAGTTCTTATTGCATAGGTCTTTCACTTCTCTGGTTAGTTAGATGCCGAGATATTTCTTTTTGTGTGTGTGGCTATTTTGAATGGTATTGCAGTTTTTATTTGTTTATCTACCTGCTTGTTGTTGGTGTATAGGAATGCAACTGTCTTTTGCACATTTATTTTGTATCCCAAGACTTTGCAAAGGCTTTTATCAGTACCAGCAGGTTTTTGACAGATTCTTGTGAATTTTCAAGGTATAGGATGATATCGTCAGCAAAGAGGAATAACTTGACTTCCTCTTTTCCCATTTGGATACCCCTGATTTTCTTCTCATCTAATTTCTCTAGCTAAGACTTCAAACACAATGTTGAACAAGAGGGTGAGAGCAGGCAGCTTGTCTTGTTCCATTTTTCAGTGAAAATGTTTCCGATTTCTCTCTGTTTAGCAATATGCTAGCTGTGGATTTATCATAGATGGTGCTTACTATTTTGAGGTATGCTCCTTCTATACCTAATGTTTGAGGGTTTTTATCAAGAAGGGATGTTGAATTTTATCAAAAGCTTTTTCTGCATCTAATGATGCAATCATGCGGTTCTTGTTTTTACATCTGTTGATGTATTTAATTACATTTATGGTCTTGTGGATGTTGAACCAACCCTCCATCCTGAAGCCTACTTGGTCATGGTGGATGATTTTGTTTGCATTTTTGGATCCAATGTGCTAGAATCTTGTTGAGGATATTCGCAGCTATGTTCATAAGGGATATTGGCCTGTAGTTCTCTTTGCATTTTGGATCTTTTCCCAATTTGGGTATCAGTGTGATGTTAGCTTCATAAAATGATTTGGGGAGAATTCCATCTTTCTAATTGATTGGAATATTTTCAGTAAGATTGATATAAACTCCTCCTTGTACGTTTTGTAGAATTCTGCTAGAAAGGTCCAGGCCTTCTTTTTTTACATAGTTTTCCTATAACAGAGTCAGTTTCCTGGGTTGTTATTGGTCTATTTAGAGTCACAGTGTCTTTTTGTTTCGACCAGGGGAAGTCGTGTGGTGTCAGAAAGTATTCCATATCATTTAGGTTATCAAGTTTGTTTCTATATAGATGTGCATAGTAATCTCTGATAATCTTTTGTATTTCTTCAGGAGTCAATAATGATTTGAATTGCTGTATTTCTGATTGTATTTGGGCTTTTCTCTCTTTTTATTGGTCATTCTGACTAGGGCTCCATCAAATTTGTTAATTCTTTCAAAGAACCAGCTTTTTGTTCTGTTGATGTTTTCTATATTTTTGTCTTCTGCGTTCTGTATTTGGGCTCTTATTTTGGTGATCTGTATTCTTCTGCTAAAGTTAGGATTCTGGTGGTCTTCTTTTTTCCAGCTCCCTTCAGTGATTTGTTAGACTGTCAGCTTGTGATCTTTCATTTCTTGATGCGTGTTCACAGAGATATAAATTCCCTTTGTAGAACAGATTTCAAGGTATCACAGAGGTTTTGGTAAGATGTTTCTTCATTTTCATTTATTTCTAGGAATCTTTTAATTTCTATTTTGATTTCAGTATTGACCCAGTATTTTTTCAGCATCATGCTGTTTAGTGTTCATGTCTTTGGAGAAAATTTGTTGGGGTTAATATTTGTTTTTATTACACTGTGGTCTGAGAAGGTGCATGACAATATTTCAATCTTATGTAATTTGTTTCTGCTTGGTTTATGGCTGAGGATGTGATCGATCTTGGAGTACATTCCATGTGGTGATGAGTAGAATGTATATTCTGTGATTATTGGGTGGAATATTCTGTAGGTATCTATTAAGTCCATTTGGTTGAGTGTCAAGTTTAGGTTCCAGATTTCCTTGTTGATTTTTTTTCTTGATGACCTATCTAGGGCTGTTCATGGGATGTTCAGGTTCCCTACTAAAATAATGAGTCAATATCTTTCTTTTGTTTACTTAGTAGTTGCTTTATAAATGCTGGTGCTCCAGGGTTGGGTGCATATATATTTAGGATGGATATTTCTTGTTGATGGATTGAACTTCTTATCATTATTTAGTGTCCTTTCATATCTTTTTCATGTTTTATAGATTAAATGTTGTTTTGTCTGATGTTAGGATCATGACCCCTACCTTCTTTTGTGATCCATTTGTCTGGAAACTTGTTTTCCATCCTTTGTCTTTGAGTCTGTTTGCATCTTGTGGTGAGATGAGTTTCCTGGATGCAGCAAATAAGTGGGTCATGGTTTCTTATCCCGTTTGGCATTCTGTGTCTTTTCAGTGGTGCACATAGTCCATTAGCATTCAGGCTGATTATTGAAATGTGATTGTTTACCCCTGTCAAGAGGCTCTTATAAAGATTTTCTTTGTTTGTTTGTTTTCTTTTAGCTTTGGAGTTGATATATGTGTGTGTTTTCAAGATTGTTGTTGTGATGTATTCTCTTGATTATGTGCTCTGCTGCATTCTTGAGAAGTAAGTGGTCATTCTTTTTTTTTTTTCTTTCTTCTGTGCTTAATACCTTTTTATTTTTTTTGAGTTGGAGTCTCACTCTGTCACTCAGACTGGAGGGAAGTGACATGCTCCTGGCCACTGCAACCTTGACCTGCTGGGCTCTTGCAATCCTTCCACTCAGCCTTCCAAGTAGCCAGAACTACAGGCATGCACTACAACACCTGTCCTAATTTTTGATTTATTGTAGAGATGAGGCCCTTCCAAGTTTCCCAGGTGTGTCTCGAACCCGTAGTTTCAGGCAATCCTCTTGCCTCAGCCTCCAAAAGTGCTGGAATTACAGGGTGAGCCACCAACCCTGACCCTTAATACCTTTTTAAGTGTCTCCTATAGAGCTGGTCTGGAGGATGCATAATCTCTTAGGGATTGGATGTCTGAGAAGGATTTAATTCTCCATCACTGATGAAACTGAGTTTGGCTGGGTAGGAAATTCTTGGTTGGAATTGTTTTTCTTTGTAGACTTTGAATATTGGACTCCAGTCCCTTCTTGTTAGCAGTGTTTCTGCCAAAAGGTCTGCTGCTATTCTGATTAATTTTCCCCAGTAGGTAGTCTGAACTTTCTCTCTTGCTGCCTTTAGGATTTTTTCTTTTGTGCTTACTTTGTATAGGTGAATTACTATAGGTTTAAGGGTTGATCTTCTCATTTGAAGTCTTATGGGGGGTTCTCTGTATCTTTTGCGTTTAGCTGGTCATATCTCTGTTGGGATGAGGAAAGTTTTCTTGGATAACCCCTGGAGTACTTTCTCCAAGGTGTTCTCCATTTCTCTTTCTTCTTATGGGATACCAATCCAGCAAGTGTTCAGTCTATTGATATAATCATATATCTCCTGTAAGCTTTGTTCTTTTTTTCTGAGTTTTCTTTCTCTATTTTTTTTTTTACAGGTTTGGTTAATTCCATGTTCTTGTCTTCAAGTTCTGAAATTCTTTTTTTCTGCTAGATTAATTCTGCTTTCCATGCTTATTATCTTGTTATTTATTTGCTGGATGAAATTTTTTATTGCCAAAATCTTGGTTACAAGTTCTTTCGGTGTTACAACTTGTCTTTCTTGAGTCTTATTCACTCTTTCCATCCATTTCCTAATCCCTATGGTATTCTGAGTTCAGTCTTTGGTGACTTCCATTGTTTGACTCTGAGGTCTTATATTTCAGGTATTTTCTCTTTATTACACTTGAAATCACCTGTGGTCTTCTCTGGTTTTTCCTCATTCATGACAGGTCTCTTGTTTTTCTCTTTAGTTCCATTATTCAGTGGCAATGGGAGAGGCTTTCACTTCTGATGTTTGTCCAGCCCTCTGTTCTCCCCTGATCCAGGCTCTGAATTTGTTCTGTTTTGAAACAAGACTGTGGATGGGAAACTTTACTATCTCTTATAGTTTTGAAAGTCAAATAAGTGGAGGATGGGGAGCACTGATCTCTTTGAAGGTCTTCCTCATCCTTTTCTAGACACACCCTTTGTCCCATGGCTGGATCAGGGTAGGGGGAGCAGCACCTGATACTCAGCAGTTGTCCTGACCCTCCGAAGTTTTTGCTTTCAGGATATTCCCTCTGGGTCACAATCAGCTCCTAAGTAGTTGACACATCAGACTGTTGCTCCATGGTGAGCAAGTCAGACCATTTTCCTGACCCATTTTCAAGATGGTGGTGTGGTGCCTATTTTATCTTCTCTGGTGGAACACTGCCTCTGGGCTCCCTCCACAGCCCTTGCTGTCAGTGTCTGGCCAGACACTGCAGTGGTGAGGCAAAGCCTGAAGCCAGCAGTCTCTCCTGCTGCAGTGGTGAGGCAGAGTCTGGAGCTGGTAGTCTCTCCACTGCTTCTTTGCAGGAAAACTTTTGTCAGTTTAAAAAAATGGTGCTCGGTTTCTGCAACCTGGGAAGTGCTAGGGACCAAGCAGAACAGCTGCAGCACCAGCTGCTTCACTAGGAGGACCCTGGCCACTTACTCATGAGTTCCCACTTAGTCAGTCTCTCCCAGCATCTTCTTCCCAGGAGTGGTTTTGTTTATTTGAAAATAAAAAATGACAGCTTCTGCATCCCGGGAATTGCAGGAGTCCAAGCTGAACACTAGGAGAGCTGCACGCCAGCTCTGCACCAGGAGAGCTGTGGCACCAGCCACCACTCCAGGAGAGCCCTGACTGCTTGCTCCTGACCCCTCACTCAGTCACTCACTCACACATACACTCATTCATGGACACATACACAAAAATTTCCATACACTCACTCACTCACATCAGGACTTGCATAGTTTGACTGGCTCGGCTGTCATCTTCCCAGGATTTGGGAAGTTATATATTTTTAATCTGACTACCAAAAGAGTCTAGAAGCAATGATATCCACTAGCAATAAACACTTTTGTCTCTAAGTACCAGTAAATCCTCCTCTTCATTAAGAAGAATCAAGCCTTCTTGGAGATTTGGCATACTTCAGTCCTGAACAAGGAATATATGAGAAAGGCCTGGGATGTTTTACTGTGAGAAAAACAAAAAGCAAACCAACAGTAATGTGAGGGTGCTAAGAAGACACAGAAGCCAACTTGAACCCCTCCATATGGGACAGTTTTAGAACTACTTGAGCATCATAGAGAGAAATATTGCAGTTACTTGAAACACATCAAATATACTAAAATCCACAAGGTTATAATTATATTCAAAAAGAGAATAAAGCAAGCAAATAATGACAACAAATGCCTATTTGCCACTATTAGAAGTGGTCATTACTCTCTGAAAATTGGTAAAGCATGAATCTTGTCTTTTGTGTAGAATTTTCAGGGTTTTAAACTGTACAGTTGATGAGAAAAACTCTGCTGAAAAATGACTATGAATAAATGTCGATAGAATGAGAAAATAAGTTTTTCAAATATTCCAAACTTTTAACCACTATAAATTCATCTAGAAAAGACTTTTTATACATAATAAAACCATTAGGTAAAATGATGATGACAAACTTGTGGTGTCTAAGTACAGTATCATTCTCAGATTATTTCTTTTCGAAGTAGAAAGAGACAGCATAAATTTGCATTGAGAGTTATAATTGTCACTACTTTAAGTCAAAGATAAATCTCGGCATCACTACTCGTGGTACAACAAAACATGGCAGACTTCTTGATGTGTTGCAGTCTAAGGTATACAGCATTATGTCTTTAGTAATCTTACCCAAATTATTTTAACATGAATCTAATTGAGCCTTTAGATGTAAAAAAATCAATTTCTGCAGGTAATAAACAGTGATTGAAAAGTCAAATCAATGCAGAAGTTAGGAAAAATCTATAGAACAAATGGCATGTCTTTTCAATAAAGCATTGCCATATCAAAGGGAAGACTTTTATATTTAAAGATACTGAAGAACCATGGCAAATAAAAACAAAGAATGCATACTTTTGAATGAATAATTATCATTTATATATATATTTAGTTGGATTCTCAGTTTGTCACCCAGGCTTGAGTGCAGTAGCACAGTCACAACTCACCACAGCCTTGACCTCTTGAACTCAAGAGATCCTTCTGCCTCTTGAGCTCAAGAGATCCTTCTGCCTTAGCCTCCTGAGTAGCTGGGACTACCGGCCTGTGCCACCACGTCAGGCTAAGTTTTTTTTTTTTTTTTGTAAAGATGAGGTCTCTCTTTATTGCCTAGACTGATCTAGAACTCCTGGACTCAAGCAATCCTCTCACTCTGGCCTCCCAAAGTGCTAGGATTAGAGATTAGAGGGGTGAACCGCTGAGCATGGCTCAGATGATTGTTTTTAAGAAAAATTTAAAACAAGCACTTATTTTATATTATTTATTTAACAAGTAGTTAAAATTTTTGCTGGCCCCTACAGTTGTTTGACAACAGTGGTATACCTTTGAAAAAATAAACCTATATATTATAATTGGCGTGCTATTTAATTGACTTTTTCAATTTTTGGAATAATTGAGGATAAGCTAAATTTGAATATGAATATATGAATAGCTGATAATTGTTATAGTTTGTCATTGTCATTAAATTTGTGAAAACATTCTTTCTAACCTTTTGAGTTAAAAGTATGATTATAATCCTCACCATATTTTTTCTTAAATATATTCAAATTGTTTCCCAGATTCTCACATTTGTTTGACAATCTTACCATTTTCTCTACAAATATTTACCTCTTCCTCTTCCTATGGTTCTTTTCTTCTTTCTCTTCTATACCTTAATTCTCCTTATTCTAAGAAAGAGTAGAGAAAAACTTAGGAGTGTTGATGTAAGTAATCTGGTTATATCCAGTATAATCAATTTGATAAAAAATAGTTACACAAATAGATATGCTTCCTTTCACTATATTGATTTAAATATAAGGAGCCAAGCTTGGTGGCTCAGTCTGTAATCCCATGCTTTGGGAGGCTGAGATGAGTGGATTGCCTGAGCCCGCGGGCTCGAGACCTGCCTGGGCAACTTGGCAAGACCTCATCTCTACAATATATCCAAAAAAAAAAAAAAAAAATTAGGCCGGTGTGATAGCGTGCGCCTGTAGTTCCAGCTACTTGGAAGGCTGAGCGTGCCACTGCACTCCAGTCTGGGTGATGGAGTGAGACTCCAACTCAAATAAATAAATAAATGGTCATAAATAAATTCAAAGTCACCTTGAATTGTCATTTAGTTTCTTCTTAAGTTGTTAAGTATGAAGGCTAAACTGGAGATATGTTTGAAATTCCTAGAATAGATGAAATTCTCTAATCAGTACCCTAATTCCAGCTACTTAATCTTATAAATTCTGATATTTATACACAATAGATTTAGCAGATAACTGAGGTGGAGACAGAATCAGAGGAAAAAGAACAAATTGTGTAAAGAAAAAATATAGAATATGACCTAAGGATAGATCAAATATGAAAAGGAGTTCAAATAGGCTAAGAAAGGAGAAAAGGATAAAATAAAATGATACAACAACCACACACTGGAAAAGAGGAGTTAACAACAATTGCTCTGTTGTTAAAAGGAATATTGTTAAAAGGGAAATTTAAATAATTCTAGCAAAGGTGATTATTGAGAAAATATAAAATTTTATTAAAACAAACTATCAAAACCACAAACCCCATACTATATCATCAAAAGAAAAGCCATTTTATTATTTGTTAAAATAATTTAAGAATTCAATTAACCCAGAAATGCAAATTTTTATTAAAGTAAAATAATAATGTAATCTTAGATATATAACAAATGTATATTTTCATAAAGTAAATATATTAATGAGTTATAGCTGCAAATTAACTGCAAACTAATATTTGGATAATTGGTAGTATGAAGGTATAACACATTTATATCTCTTAGCTTATTTTAAAAAGCAGTACCCAGAAAGGGCAAATATTTAAATGCAAATAAATTTTGATAAAATTTATTTATTATCTTTGATTAAGAAAAACCCTCCTACTTGTCACCTAACCTAGGAAAAATATAAGAAAATAGGAAGAAAATGGTTACCAGCAGGCTTAGAACCCCATCTTTCCCTTTACCAAAGAGTTGCCCCCAGGAATGAAAGAAGAAAAGTGAACCAGACAAATCATGAAAATATGCTAATGGAGACCTCCCATCAAATAAACTAATGATATTTCCATGATACAGTCCTTATCTATAGTACACTTTTAGCAGTGTGTAATTGATCTGTCTAAAATATTTATGGCAAACAAACCAGGAGTTCATATATGTATGGTTCATAAAAATCCCATGTGATTTATACTATCAGAATACAAAAGAGAGATGTGCTTCTATTAAGACAGTTTTCTTCTGTGTGAATGATGTGACTGCACGCATAACTTGGAAACTTCAGATAATATGCTCTCTGACTCAGAGAGCATAATAATGTGGCAAGAAAGGACATAGGGGATTATGTTGGGGATCTCAAGTATTCCTCCTTTGCCTGAAACCTATATGCCTTTTCATACTCTAGAAATTATTAGCACAACTTGATACTGTGTAAAATAGTAGATGTGCTTGTCTGATTTGACAGTCTAGTTCTCACCCTAAGTGGGCCATTGACTCCGAACAGTGTATCCCTGTGTCTGAGAGCTATGCAAAGTGATGCTGGGTCTTGAGACTACTTCTTCTGGATCAGGTAATTCCCACTATGCAAAACTGATACAAAATGTCGTATCCATTCATCTCTCTGGGATTTCTTATTTCCAAATCACTAACTTGTTAGTTGTGTAATACTTTCAGGAAGAGTTATTTCATAATAATCTAGTGTTTCTAGGTTTCCTCAGCCAAAGAATTTGTAAGAATATTCCCATCCTCTATTCCCTGCAACAGAATTTTAGATCTATCTAGTGCCAAAACCCTTGTATTTCTTCTCTGCGAGTGATGCAATTTACCCAGGACAGCTTGTCATTCTTCCACTACACATCCAATGTTTACAGCTGACGTTATAATGAACATTGGTACATTTTGCTACCAATCTCAATGGTAGTTTCCACCACAGATAAAAGGCACTTTAACACAGCATTTCAGGAAGTCCTTACTAATCTGCAAAGGTTGGTACTCAAAATGAAATGCATTTGTCTTCCCTAATTCTGTACTGTTAACTAGGATCAGTGTGAGCGCCTGGGGACACAGAGCATTAGAGATTCAAAGAACATTCTGGGGAAGAAAGCTTTAGGATATGTCAAGGGTTGAAGAGAAGTGCTGAGTTAGTGGCAAAGTCACAGTAACACAGTCACATTACACTCAAGTCAAAAGAAATAGAAACCCTTTAGTTTGGAATATCCTAGAGCTATTTTTCTTTATAGTATGGGAAATAATATATCATATCAGCCTTTCATCAAGAATGTAATCAAGCAAATAATATATATGATGCAGAAGATATCCAAAATGCCTGGTTTACATCTCTGCTGGTTCAAAAAAGGGTGAGAATGCTTCCTGCAATCCTGACAGATATTCTTTATATGTGTACAGCTGTATATTAAAAAATGTTTACCATCAGTCCACTGTTAATTAACATGTGCCTGTAGGCTGTGTGTGTGTATTTCACAAGCACTGTCTCTAGGTAAATCTTCACACTTATTAATTTCATCTATATTTTATATGAGGATTTGGGGTTTTGTTGTTTGTCGTGTTCTTACTAATTTGAACCTTTTGAATAGGGGATTTATGTCATGTACTTCAAAACCTAAATCTAAGAATGTGGTGACATTTACACAAAAAGGTGAATTGAGTCAGGTAGAGAAGACAGTGACAATGAGCTCCAGTGAGACTTGGGTGGCATGAGCTGTGTCATTATTTTTGGAAGATGGTGTTTTTGGTTTTGTAAGAGGATATATTGCATCAAATGGTGGACTTAATAAAATTCCCCTATGACAGTGTGCTTATTTATGGTCAAGTGCTTAAGCCAAGAAAAAAAAATCTATCCTATTTCAAATATCCACTTCATGCTGAACCAAATCTTGAAGTGCATAGAGAATATAATAAAACCCCTGACCTATCATATGAATAGATGTGATTAAAAATGAACATGGCCCTAAGCATAAAACATAGTTAATTAGAAATCTCTCCTGATTTCTACTCAAGCAGTAGTAACATGCTTTTATGTCTTTAAATTTTGTCTTTTTTTTCTTACCTTATATTCTTTGATACTACTTTACCTGTATGTGGAAGAAAGCAGGATTGTTTAATGATTGACCCTAGAGATTTACTGGGTTCCCTTCCTAGCAAGAAATTACCTTGGAAAGAAAGAACTCTCCCTCTTAAGTGATTGCACCTGAACTCAGTTTCCCATAGGACTGGGCCCCAAGGTGCTGGGCAGAGAGCATTTCCCAGCATTCCACTCCATAGCTATATCAAAGCTTAGACTTTGTGGTGTTCCTGCAGTCTATTTCTCCTTCAGTCATAAACCACTCTCATGTTAACCTCGTAACATGGAAGCACAATGAAGGAGCAAGGTCTTTCTGATATAGCCCAGCCCCACTACATTCTACATACCATTTTGCCATTCTGAAAGTTTTATAATGTATCTGTGATTATGTCATATAGAAAGTGAATAGTTGTGTGCTACATTAAGGATGTTGTGTTTCCTCAGACAAGCTAAGGCATGAGTGTGTAGAAAGAAAACTCAGCATCTTTTTATTGTTGGCTACTGAGTAGGTAGCATTTACTTTTGTCATAATGAAGTAAGTTCTCCTGGTTCTGTCATAAAAGTAGCTACTTTTAATATTCACGATTTAACTAATATATTGTGGAAGAATTATGACATGCATTTCAGCATGTAAATGAGAATAACAGATCAGAACTAAACACAAAGGGTGCAGTGACTCATGAATATAGTAATATTTAGAACAAAGAAAGCTCAGTACATAGAAAAATAAAAATAAAATACCAGGCATGATTTTTTTTAAAG
Organism: Carlito syrichta; assembly: GCF_000164805.1. Taxonomy (NCBI): domain Eukaryota; kingdom Metazoa; phylum Chordata; class Mammalia; order Primates; family Tarsiidae; genus Carlito; species Carlito syrichta. The sequence continues at coordinate 43,483 of NW_007248103.1, forward strand.
TTATCTTTGCTATGTATTTTAACATGATTTCTGTAATATTTGGCACAAAATGTTGACTAAACATAAAGTGTCAGAAGACAAACTCATTAAGGGTAAAGAAAATAGGGAAAAAATGATAGAAAATCCTGTATAACTAGATTGTGTTGAAAATAAAATGTAAATGAGTGGAAGTGAAAACGTCTATCAGAGGATCATTAATGAGTAACTTGGCTAAGTTTGAAAAAAAGTGGTACGTCTTTGTGGAGGATGCTGTTTAAGCTATCGAGATCCCTCATTAGTACTGAAGATCTTATCACCTAGTGCTAGTACTCTTTTTTTTTAACTTCCCAGAGAGCTTGACTTAGCTGAAGTGAGCCAAGTAGCCTACCATCAAGCTCCGTTTCAGAGACAGCCTGCATCCAATGATGTTTTTGATAAAGAAACATAAAGGCCCAGGACCCAATATCAAATTCCAACAACTGTGAAGACTAGTTGTAGTTTCAGAGGTCACCGCAGAGTTGACAGAGACCTTGATGGGACTACATCACTGCCCAGCTTCACTCTCTTCACAATCCTTTATCTTTCTTCTCCCTTCCATGAATGTTGCTTCCTGACACACTTCCTCAATGGAAAACTGTGTCAAGTCTGCTTTCCTGGAAAGACCAACCCTGACATCCCCCAACTCCATTCTCCTAACTGCAAGTCGTGATATAATTAAGGTACTAGTTCCTCCTTATCTTTGCTCATTTTTCCTTTGCCAACAGAGTTATGTTCTTAAGTGAGCATAAAGTTTGATATAAAAATATTTGTTTCAAAAGTGTTGAAATTATCCATGAAAGGGTACATTTTTCATGACTAGCCCTGTCCAAAAGTTCTAGATAAAATTTCAAGTAGGTAAACTTGTTTGCTTTAAATAAATTGTCTTTTCCTTGTTTTTTATTGATTCTTATGTTTAACTGTTTCTTTATGCTTATCATTGCCAAAATCATGTGAATTTTTTCCCTTGATTATTATTTATTTAAATTTTAGATATGTGGGGTACAATTCAGGGTTAGGTATACAAATATTCATTATGCAAGTACACTTGCTGATGAGGTATGTGAGATTTTTGTTAGTTATCTGCCTTGAGTAATATCTGCAATAAAAACTATGAGGAAGACATTGTAAGAAATGAAAGTATTTCCAAATATATACTTCATCATCATTCTTCTTTCTATTCTATCTTTAATTTAATCTTATTACCTTACTCAAACTTTTTTATCATCCCCACTAGCAATTTGGCAATACCAAAAAAGCAAAAAGAATTATATGGGATATAGTTAGTTACAATCTATTACACTAAATAATTATATGTATGAGGATATTTTTCATATGTGAACAATTTTTTTTGAGTCAGATTCTTACTGTGTTGCCTAGACTGGAGTGCAGGGGCACAATCATGGCTCACTGAAGCCTTGACCTCCTGGACTCAAATGATCCTTTTACCTCAGCCTCCCAGGTAGCTAGGACCACAGTCATACACCACAAGGCCTGGCTAATTTTTTTTATTTATTTGTAGAGATGAGATTACACTGTTTCCCAGGCTGGTCTGAAACTCATGGGCTCAAACAATTTTCTCACCCTGGCCTCTCAGATTGGTGGGATTACAGGTGTGAGCCATCACGCCTGGTCAGCCTATATGATCCATTAGACACATTTAAATAATGTTCCTCCTTTATCTATTTTGTTACTTATCATAAAATGCTATTTTTTATTTTAGTCTTAGTGAACTTTACAGAAATATGGTTATCTACCAGGTCATTTTTCACTTTTACTAAGGAAGATATGCTTTGTGAATAAAATAAAATTGAAAATAGCTGTGGTCACTCCTGAATACACAAATTGTGTTTCTCCTATGAAAAGGACAGTACTTTATAATTTTCTCCCACTTATAAAAAATATTCCTGATATTTACGTGCAGATTGGATAATCTTGGATTTAGTATAATTTCAATTGAGTCCTTAGGGATCTTCTCACCGTGAAGCATTATGCCTTTCTATTTCTTGCATATGATTTCTTAAAGCTCTGCAACAACCACGTAAGAGCATTTCTCAAATGATACCCACATTGAGATGTGAGCAAAATTGAACAAAAACTATAGTTTCTGGAATATCTTTTTCAATGTGGAAAGTATATGCAGATCTGTTAAATCCTCATGAGACAAATGTCTGGATGCAAGACTTTTAAGTATATTCTGTTTCAGCATACATGCATAATCTTTCAGATGAACCAAGCTGATAGTTTGCAAAGCACGATTGTACTATACATTTGGAGCCAATACTAGATAAACAAATTACTTAGTAGTGCATCTATTACTAGATAATTTTCCTAGATTTGTAATCTTAGACAAAACGATTGTGTTTGAATCACTACTCTTGCTAGATGCTAGAAATTTTAAGATTAAAAAGACACTGTACTCAAGGATTGAGCTGAATAAAACTGAGAAACAGAACTCAAGAATTAGAACAACTCTGATAACTTTTGGATTCTAGAGAGAAGGGACTTGCTCTTTCTCCAAGTTTGACCTGAGATAGAATAAGGTAAAATATAAGACAGAAAACAGTGAAAGAGTTAGTATAATTCTTTAGAAGAACATTTATGTTTGCTATTTTCCTCTTTTGCTTGAAGTAGAACCATTTGCGATTAATTGTTCTCAGTCTGTGTTCCTAATTCATGGTGCCTCATTTCAAAAAATATTTTCCTTTTTAGTCCTTCTTTTGACTACATATTAAAAAAATATTTTTATTTGGAGAAGATGACAAAGATTGAGCCTATCAATTAGAGAGTGAAATTGAGAGGACAACTGAAGTTTGTCAACATTCTTCTAAGAAATGTACAGATTGGAGAACTGCCTTAATTTTGTTCAGTAACTGCTTTCCTGGAGGTATGCTCTAGTTAATGTGTGATTTATTTTCCTTTTCAGAAAGATATCTAATCTGAACAGGTGGTAAAAGTTGTCTCTGCTTAAAAGATTTCTATTAAAAATGAGGTCAAACAGCAAGGTAATTACTGCATCAATCAAAATTCTATTGTTTACCCTCTCCAATTTTCTCTTAGGCTGTAAGAAGAATATAGCTACAAGGTTGATGAATACTTCTGAAGATTCTAGATCCCTCCTAACATTTATTTCTGCTGCTTAAAATAAATTAATCTAACATTGTAATCCTGACATTCTATAAGATTTTACCGTTATCCAATATATCCATGTAACAAACCGCACTTGTACCATTTATGTTTATGCAAATAAAAAGCATAATTATCAAAATTACTAGAACCTTCAGTAATAGGTTAAATAGATTCTAAAACTTATGACTAGTTCTAGAATTTCCTTTGCCCTTAACCAATAAGGCAAAATTTTCTCTATTACATTCACTGTATAGAGAAAGTCCTTTCTATTTTTTTGTTCCCCTAGAGACGTAATATAATTTAACCTAAAATTCTTAACATAGATCTCATCAAAGATTTTCTTATCCTCAGAAACTTAAGACTGAAATACTGAGAAATACTCTAATCATACTCTTTTGATGGCTCCCTGCTTGAAAGTTTTTCATTGAGGTGACAGAAGATTCTTTTATCTATATTGACATTATATTGACTGTATAAAATAAATTAGTTGCCATACATGAGGGACAAGAGATAAGAGCCATGTGTAATAAATATTTTAGATGATTTGGAAATATGTAGAAAAACAGAAAGATGAGTCTACTTATTATAGTTCTGCCAAGAATCAAAAGTTCTATTATTCATAGATAGTACGGAAATTATCCCCAGTGATATCTATGCACACCATTCTCTTACATATATGATATAATCAAAAAGTATTTTTATAATGTAAAATATTATTTTATGAAGTCCTTTAATTTTTTGCAGCCTAACAGAAATACTCAATAATTTTCTAAAACATTCTTCATGAGCATGCAATAAATAATTTTCTCTGAAAGTTATTATTTTTATCTGAATCTAGAAATATAGTCCTCTCCTCTTACTGTTTTTCTCATAGAACCCATATTGTAATTGTTCTCCTTATAAATAACTTAAAACAAATGTAAGACCCAGGTTTGTACTTATTATAGACTGGTAACTGTCTAGTTGGTGCTGCTTCTCTCTTATTTGTAGAAATATATAGATATTTAGCTAGTTGTATGAACAGTCCTCAATCTGGTTGTTCATATAACTGCCAAAATATAAAATCATCTTTGAGTAGTCTTCCAAATTATTATCCCAAATAAAACTGCTGTTAATGAGGAGTCCATTACTTCCAAATAGTTTTATTCTATAGTCAGATTTTGATGGTATTAAAATTCCTTTTATTAACTTACTATCTGCTACATGTTGTTTCCACTCATTTAACCTACTTAAAGTCTTCTCAGTAGTTCTGGCTGACTGCAGAAGGATCATTTTTTTATTCCCTTAATCCTTCACTTCTTGTTCACAGATAAACTAATTTCCTAAATATCTTACCAGAAGCATTTCTTTCCTCTCACTTCATCTGCAATACTGTACTTATAGTGGCACACCTCCCAGGATGACTGTTTACTTCTAGCTCTGCTTCATTTTATTATTTTTCCAGCCAGTCAAAATGAATGCAAAAACTTCTTCCACTTTAGTTTCTATGTTTCTGCATAAAACACATCTACCATTATTTCCTCCAAATTATACAGTTTACCTTGGGACAATGTGATGGGTTAGGAGGACAACCCCTCCCCTCAGTCAAAAATCCACATATAACTTTTTTTTTTTTTTTCTGAGTTGGAGTCTCACTCTATTGCCCAGGCTGGAGTGCAGAGGCAAACTCACAGCCACCTCAGCATCGACCTGCTGGGCTCCAGCAACACTTTTGCCTCAGTCTTACAAGTAGCCAGAACTACAGGCACGCGCTACCATGCCTGGCTAATTTTTGATTTATTATAGAGAGGAGGGATCACCATGTTGCCCAAGTTGGTCTTGAACCTGTGGGCTCAGGCAATCCTTTCGCCTCAGCCTCCCAAAGTGCTGGAATTACAGGCTTGAGCCACCGCACCAGGCCACACATATACCTTTTGACTTCTCCAAAACTAAACTATTATTAGCTTACTATTGACTGGAAGCCTTGCCAATAATACAAACAGTCAATTAACACATATTTTGTATACTTTATGTATTATATACTATATTCTTTTTTATATGCAAGTCCATTACATTATTAAAAGGGGAAACAATATCATGAAGTGAACAATCCTTAACTTTCTAAAAGTTATTTTTAAGTGTTTTTAGAGTTCATGTAAAAATATCACTAACAAAATTTCTCATACGTATAGACTACCAAGTGACTGGAAACATTTTTTGTTTTCTTTTGTGAGTACATAAGCTTGAGTTCTCACAAAACTTTATGCTGTATTATGAGTAGAGGAATAATTGAGGAGGAATATGTAGAAGAAAATGTTCATAAATTAAAATGTTTATATGAATTTTATATCTAATTTGTTTTCATTCTTACAAGAAATATTTTGTGTTTTATTTTATGTCACAAATGACAGAACTAGTATTCAAATATATTAAAAATTATATAACTGTAGTGAAAGTATGCCTAAAGATGATAAATTGGGCTAATTGACACATCTTGTTAAAAAGCATATGTGAAACAATAAGCACAGTTTTCCATCCCATGAGGCTGACCCTCACATGAGTAAGAAAGCTACGTGAGAGATGATACAGGAGTACTAGAATCTGAATTATTCTTGAGAACAATAGAGTGTCTTGTCTTCTTTTTTCATCAATTCATATAGTGCTAGCTTCTGGAGCTTGACACTGAATTTTTTATTTCACATATTCTGTGTTTTTTTATGAAGTAAAGAGTGAAGAAAATAAATAAAAAATGCATATCAAGCACTGCTGTTTGACTTGCTTGTATTTAGTTCAACTTAGCACAGCTTGATACCTCTCCATCTCATAATGTAAATTGCGTAAATGCTCTCTGACTTAATGTGCAAAATTCTGAATCCCACTCCCTAAATTCTCAATAACCTTTGAAACCTGAAATGTTATGTTAATTACATATTGTGACATCTTCAATAGCAATTCAACATGTTTATCCACACTTGACTTAGAAACTCTTAACATTGTTTTTCTTATTGTTTGTAAATATACAGTGTTAATTGCTTACACAAATTCCCTAGTCACTAGTGAGCTGTGATTTGAGAATATCCTAAGTTACCAACTTCTCTAGACTATCTTAGACAGTTTTTATGAAAGTACTTGAAATTTTGTCATTAACATCATTGTGAACCTGGCAGACATCTCTTAAAATATTAAACAAAGCTAGAAATTGATACCAAGAGAAACTTTAATACAAATACATGGAAATTAAACAACATTCTCCTGAAAGATCCTTGGATAAATGAAGAAATTAAGATAGAAATTACAAAATTTCTTGAGATAAATACCAAAATCTGTGGGACACAACAAAATCAGTGCTAAGAGTGAAGTTTACAACAGTAAACATCTACATCAAAAAAAGATTTCAAAAAAAAAACAATCTAATGATGTACCCTCAAGGAACTAGGAAAACAAGAATAAACCAAACTCAAAATTAGTAGAAGAAAATAAATAATAAAGATCAGAGCTCAATGAAATAGAAGAAACTACATAAATGATCGGTGAAACAAAAAGTTGGTTGTTTGAAAAGATAAACAAAATTGATAAACTCCTAGCTATACTACCAACAACAAAGGCAGAAACCCCAAATAATGAAAATCAAAGATGAAAAAGAAAGCATTACAGCCACATTCTGATACAAAAGATATACAAAAGTTCATCAGAGATTTCCATAAACAACTATATTCTAACAAACTGGAAAACCTAGAAAAATACCTGGAAACACAAAGTCTTTCAAGATTGGATTAGAAAGACATAGAAAACCTAGACAGACCAATAACAAGTAGTGAGACTGAATCAGGAATAAAAAGTCTCCCAACAAAGAAAAGCACAAGTCACTGCAGTAGTTTATCAAACATAAAGAAGAACTAAAAATTGGACAAGAAGGAATTTTCCATAACTCATTTTAGGTCAGCATTACTCTGATTCCAAAACCAAACAAAGATACAACAACAAAAACCCTGCAGGCTGATATTGCTGAGGAACATAGATGCAATCATCCTCAACAAGATACTACCAAACTGTTTGAAATCCAACAGGACATCAAAAAGATAACATAATAAAGTGAGATTTATCACAGGAATGTGAGGATGGTTAAACATGTGTAACAAATAAGCATGATTAATCATAAGTAGGATAAAGAACAAAAACTATACAATGACCTCTATAGGCAAAAAAATATATTTCACAAAATTTGGCACCTAAGTGTGATTTTAAAAAACTCTAAATAAAGTAAGGATAGAAGGACCATATCTCAAAATAATAAAAACCATATAAAACAAACCCACAGTTAATATCATGCTGATTAATCAGTGTTTTTGTTTTTATGCCAGCACCATGTTCTTTTGTGTACCGTAGCTTTGTAATATATTTTGAAGTTAGGTAGTGTGATGGTTCCAGCTTTGTTCTTTTGCTCAGAATTTTTCTATCTGGGAACTTTTGTAGTTTTATACAAAATTAAGGATTTTTAAATATTTCTATGAAGAATATCACTGATATTTTAATAAAGATTTCATTTACTCTATAGATCACTTCGGGTTGTATGAATGTTTTGACAATTTTAGTTCTTTCAATTCATGAGTATGGGATACATTTCATTTTGTTGTATTCTCTTCAATTTCTTTCATTACTGTTTATTTGCTTTGTTGAGATCTTTCACTTCTTGATTTTATTTCTAGGTGCTTTTTTGTAGCTATTGTAAATGGGGTTGATTTCTTTTTCAGATTGCTGTTGGCATATAAAAATGCTACTGATTTTTTATGTTGATTTTGTATCTTACAAGTTTATTGAATTCTTTCATTAGTTATAACAATTTTTTTGGTAGAGTGTACATTTTTCTAAATGAAGATCATGTCATATGTGTAAAAGGATAATTTAATTTCTTCCTTTCTAGTTTGGATACACCTTTATTTCTTTCTCTTGGTGATTGTTCTGGGTAGGACTTCTAGTACCATGTTGAACAAAAGGGGTAAAAGTGAGTTTCCACTTTCCAGATCTTGAGAGAAAGGCTAGTAATTTTTTCCAATTCAGTATTATGTCAGTTGTTAGTTTTTTGTATATGGTTCTTATTGTCTTGATGTATGTTCCTCCTATATCCAGTTTGTTTAGAATTTTTATCATACAAAGTCATTGAATTTTATTAACTTTTTTTGGTATCTATTGAAATGATAGTTTAGTGTTTTTCCTTGATTCTATTGAAATAATGTATCATGTTTATTGATTTGAATATGTTAAACCATCTTTGCATTTCTGGTATGAATCCATTTTAAGATGCATGTTTTAACATTATATGTCTCTGTAATGGCAATCATCCTCAAAATAAATATGAACTTATGGTTACTTTGTTCTTTCACTCTTTCTGTCTCATAATTTACTGCTATACATATTCTGTGCATCATGGTGAAAGAAAAGTTAAAATTGAGGATATAAATTAAGTTGTTTGAATCTTTGATGTCTCTGCTAAAATAAAAGAAATTTTCAAAACTGATAGTCTTCAGCAATATTTTGAGCACCTCTGAATATATTAGGTAAAACCACATAACTATATCAGACAAGACCATTGAAGATCTATCACACCTTTTATCGACTGTAAAATAAAAAAATATGAAGCTATTGGTACTTATGACTTACTAATATCTTTTTAGTTAATATTTTTGGCAAACATAAGTTTATAGAATATTTTTTCTACAGTGCCATATTAGATATTTCACTACCTGATGAACAGTAACTTCTTTATAAGTATATTATTTCAATTATTTTCAGATAATACAACATTGCATAAATATTCTAAGAATTACATAATTATGGGGGAACACAGAAGGTTGAAACTTGCTTAAAAATTAATATTGTAAACATAAAAGAGAACAGTAAAACCATGATAGATATTGAAGAAACTATAGAAATAAGAATCATTAATACCTCAATAAGGTGTCCTTAAAATGGCACATACACCAGAAAAAGATTCCTTTAAAATATTTATTTAGTTTTGAAAGAACCCAGGGAAACATTGAAACATGAGAAATGTATATGTTAATGAGATTATGAGGTATTTTTAAAACATTATCTAAATGATCTCACTGGATTGACTTTTTAATAACAGCAATATTGAAGTCCTCAATTCACAGTTCTTTTTGCTCTGATACAGCTTGCTTCACAAAGCTTACAGTACAGTTGCTAAAAGTATACACTATTTTAAAAGCTCCTGAACCACATTTTTAGATGATTAAAAATAGATGAATAGTGTAATATTGATAGGCCCTTTTGGCTTACAAATAGAACTATTTCCCCAATGAACACTCTTTCAGTATCTTATGGAAGGCTTTTTGGCATTTTCAGAATTCTTTTGAGGAAATAACTTTGAGAAAGAGAACATTTGGAGATCGCTTTTAACCCACACATATTTTCGGTAGTGGAATTGATACTCAAAGTCTTTTGTAAGTTTGTTTTAATCATGATATTTTTGTAGTACAATAGATTTAAAGTGTGTCTCTCTATTGTATGCTTTTTTGAAAAATTACAATGGGAAATTAATAATTAAATCTTTAATAAACCATTTTTTTATTTTCTACATTTTCTTCATTCTTTCCTATTACACTTGACTGTCTTCAAATCTAAGAAATAAACAAACTAAAAACACATTCTAAGTAAGAGTGTGACATAAGAAATCTTAAAGATTCTTCCTGATTATGTGAGGTTATTATTTATGAGTAGCTATGCTAATGCTCTGATCTGGTTATTTTCTTTAGCTGTGCATTGAGTTTTCTTTTGAGAATTATGAATGATCTTATATAGAACAACTGCCAAGCTTGAACCCAAACATTTCTTTCTAACTGAGGTCTGTTCTTCTAAATTATTTGAACTCTAACTGCTCAACTTTTACCTACTAGTGGTTCTAGCCTCCCAAATAATATTTCATATCAAAATTCTTGGAAAACAATGCATAAGACAAATATTTATCTGGTTCACATGACAACTTTTTGGGTACAAGTAACAGAAACTATTCTCGACATTATTATATGATGAACTTTGGAAATCTGTTTTATGAATAATTAATATATATTTTTTAGAGTTATTATGAGTACAGTGGACACCATTGTGTACATAATTATAGATTGGGCATGTTAATCTAGTTTCACAGTTTTTACAGTCATAAGGTATTCAGCAAATGATAATTATGGACCAAGTACTTGACAGGGTCTATGATAAGTACCCTATCAAATGTGGTTAGGTCATTTTCCAATGTATAGTTTTGTCAATATAGAATTAGTAAAGATAATCTGTGGTAATTATCTGCTTAGCTAAATCTATACTAATAGCTAATGTAAATTGTTTAGAAGTGATACAAAATCTCAGTGTCAACTAATCTATACATTTTTAAACATAAAGTAAGTCCATTGAATTAGTGTCAAATCACTTTCTAATTTTTAGTTCCTTTCTAATGTTCTATCTCCTTTTTATTCCTTCAATAGACATTTTATCAAGTTCCTTTTATTTGTTAATTTAACAGGTTATTATTTTGCTTAATTTATTTGTAAATTTAACTTTTGTAAGTACCCAACATACAATAAAAAATGAGACCTTGCCAAATGCTATTCCTGTCTAAATTTAAAACACACTTGCTTACAATATATATATTGATTGTTTAACACATAAACTGAGACAAAAATAATACATTTTTGAACTTCTTTAACTTAATAATGATATTACTTATGTCCTGAAAAGGAAGTGGATTAGGAATTTCAGAAACGTTATCTTCAACTAAAAATCATATGATCATCATCACATCTGAGTTTTAGCTATTGGTTACTATTTTGTAAGTATTGAATTAAATGGCTAATATGTATATCCTTACTAAACGTCCAATACAATTCTGTGAAGCATATACTATAATCCTCTTTATTCTACCAACGAAGAGTGTCTTAGTTCATTAACATTACTATTAGTAAAAAAGAATATTTGAGGCTGGGTAATCTATCAAAAAAAGAGTTTTATCTGGCTAATGGCTCTATAGGTTGTACAAGAAGCATGGTGCCAGCATCTGCTTCTAATGAGGGCTTCAGTCTATTTCAACTCACAGAACTCACAGGGAAAGAGAAGCCAGCTCACAGGGAAAGAGAAGCCAGCATATGAAGATCACACTGAGAGGAAGCAAGAGAGAGAAGAGCAGGTGCTAGGATCTTTTCAACAAACAGTTATCTAGGTAACTAATAGCAAGAAATCACTCCAGTGAAAATTACACTAAGCCAATCATGAGAGATCTGCTTCAATGATCCAAATATCTCTCCCCAGGTCCCACCTCGGATAATGAGGATCAAATTTTAACATGAGACTTGGTGGGGTCAAACAAACCATATCCAAACCATAGCAGAGGAAAAGACAGGAATACCTTCTTTTTAAAGGTTAGCTAATACTTTATTGTATGTATGTATACTTTATTCATTTATTGGTGAAAATTTAGACAGTTTCCATATCTTGACTATTGAATATAATGCTTTATTGAACATGAGAGTGCAGTCATCTCTTTGAAATTATGATTTCCATTCTTTTTGAAGTATAAACCTAGAAGTAGGGTTGTTGGTAATTCAATTTTTAATTTTTTAAGGAAACTTTATACTGTTTTCCATAGCAGTTCCACCATCTTAAAATCCCATAGGCAGTGAACAAGGATTCCAATTTTTCCATATTCTTGAAGAGTTTTTTTTTTCTTTTTTAAATAATAACTGTGTTAACAGATATGAGGTGATATGTCATTGTGGGTTTGATTACCATTTCCCTGAATTAATGATATTGAATTTTTTTAAACAAATCTGGTAGCCATTTGTACATTGTCATATATGGCAGCATGAATGAAACTAATGAGACATAATGCTAAGTGAGGCCAGTCACACATGGACAAATATTGCAAGACTCCATTTACATGAAATATTCAAAACAGAAACTAATAGAAACAGAATAAGTGGATATTGTCAGGGGATAGGGCGAGGGGAAAATAGATAGTTGTTGTTTAGTGGATAAAACATTTCAATTGTACAATATGGTGATTTCTAGAGATCTGCTTTTCAAACTTGTGCCTAACTACACTGTATTGTATACTTTAGATTTTTCTGAGAGGGTAAATCTCATGTTAAACGTTTTTATCACCAAATTAAAAAAATAGAAAAATGCATAGTCGAGTACTTTGTTTTGTTTACTACATCATGTAAATGGCATAGTGTCTATACAGGCGGTCTGAGCCTTGGTAGTCTGTGACTTTCTCATCTATTTATTTAAGAACCTTTCAATCTGTATCTGTCATATATACATTAAATGTAAATACGTTTTACATAGCTTTAGAACATGCATAAGTTTCATGTAATAACTACTGCTTGGTTCTTTTATCATAAAACTTCTTCAAAAACCTCTGTCCCTGTAAAATGTATAATTAAAATAAAACACTGAACTTCTTCAAAAATTGGTTATTATGGCACAATATTTAAAGATTACATTTTTTCAATGATTTTGTTTATCTCAGTTTTCTTTATACTCAGAACACATCATCTTGACTGGAGGCCAGTTTTTTCTTTTCAACAACGGAAGACACATTCTTATAGGAAATATCTCAAATTGTGTTTTATTTTTCTAAAGTATTATTCATTCGTTTTACTTTATAGGTTTTATATAGGAAATAGTCCATCTTACTTCTCTTTTTTTCTCTTCTGTGTTCTCATACACTCTGGTTTTTCTTTACTTTCAGAAAATAGCTCTAAAAGTGATTCTTGGCCATACTGTTTCTCAATATTTGCTGCAGGTTAACCATAGATGCCAGTGAGTACTGAGCTGCCACTTTGAACTATTTTGGAGAAGTTATTCTGATTTATCTCGCTGTACTCTGTGTTAAATGAACTGTCCTTTTGAAACTCTGGGACATTTATATTCAGTATCTTTTACTCTTCAGTTCTAAACAGTGTCTAAATTCTGATAGTTTTTACAGGAAGATTTGTCTTGTTTTCTATAATTTATCCTGAACTTTAAAAATGAGTAGTAGATACATTCACTAATGTGAATGTCTACGTAAGAAATAGAAGTTAAATTTTAATCTATCTAGTAATTTACTAATTATTTCAGTAACCTAGGCTCTACTTGGCAGATGGGTTCTCTTGTACCTTTTCATCTCCCCATATTTATTTCTCTTCTGAGTGCACGTAAGTGGGATGACTAATATAAACTTAGCAGCTGAGGAGAAATGGGATTCTCTGATTTATGAGGAGAGTCTGATCCCTTGCTCAATTCTGGTATGGATGAACAAATCTGACCTGCTAATTGTACTGCTGGCAAAATACATATAAAACTACTTTAAAACATCAGATAATATGAACAAAGACCTTTCTGATAATGAGGGTTTTGTTTTTTTCAAAAAACATTGCAAGACTGAAAAAAATTGCACACATCAGTTGAAACTGAATGGAATATTCTCAAACATAAACTTGGGAAAAGGCAACATTTTGTATTTAAACTATTTATACCAAGATCACAATGTTCCAAAACAAAAAGAAATAAACTAAAAATTGACTGAACTCATGAAAGAAATCACAAAGTCCTGGACTCACCCCAAGCTGTGCATGTACAGAAATGGCCCAGAGCAGTATAGCAAGGACTTTAAAAACAGAAATAGGCCCCCAACATAGGACTAATATTGGTCTTTGAGTGGCACATACATGGAACAGCAAAGACTTTTAAAATGAAACTGACTTAGGAACCAAAGTCCATAGAAGACTAAACCTAAATAGGTCAACTGTCTGCTAAAACAAAACATAACAAAACAAAATAAAAACAAAACATTTTCTGGAGGATCTGAAATAAACTAAACTCTCAACACAATATTCAAAATGTCCAAGTTACAATCCAAAATTATTAAACATACAGTAAAGCAGAAAAATCTCAATAATTTTGAAAGGAAAAGACAATCAGGCAGATGTCAAACCCAAGATGATTCTAGTGTTAGAATTGACAAAGACCTTAAAACAGGTAACATGACATGGTACATGAAGTAAGAGCAAACATATTAGAAAAATGTTAAGTTATCAAAAGAAAAAATTGGAATTGTATAAAATGAAACAAATGGAAAATTTAATCCAGCATATAATAACTTGATTAAAAAAATGTTATTGAGTGAATTCAATAATAGACTGGAGATGACTGAAGAGTTAATTTGAAGATTAATGGAAATTACTTAGTCTGAAGAATGTAGAGAGAGATTTTAAAAATGAACAGACCCTCAAGGAACTCTGAGAAATATCAAAAAGTCCAACTTTTCTGTCTTGGGCATCCTATAAGATAAGAAAGATAAGGGAGCATAAAAATATTATATTGGAAGACAACATTCTATGGTTCTTTTATGCTTCTGTTCATTTTGTGAGTATAGACACTCTGGATTAAATTTTAAAGGATGTGGTCTAGTGAGCAACCTTGAAAGAAAGAGATAGTATCTGCCTCCAGAGCAGAGGGCAGTTTATGTCTGTTCAGTATTATACTGCAATGTTTCATCTGGGAGTTCTTTTAGCTGTGTTTCAAATTTACTACCTTCACAGCCTCTACTGATCTGCTCTTCATCACCCCTGTGGAGACTTGGGGGCCAAGACTAACTAATGTGGACATAAAACTTTGCTGCTTGCTATTCTGTGAGTACTGAAGTCCTTTTTCTCTGACCTCAGCATCTGTGTCTTCTGCCAGGACATAAGAAACCATGGCAGGCTCAGTTGCATGGCAAAATATCAGATCCTTCTTGACAGACTTTGGTGATGAGGATGGGATTCTAACAGATATATGATTTGCAGAAGGACAGGATAGGAGCTCCCTTGGGTCAGATTACAGAATGTGAGAAGACTGAGTGAATTTTCTTGTTTTAATAGTGGTTAAGGATGGGCGGTAAGGGTACTCCATTACCGTACCCGTTTATAAATATTTAGAGACTGAGCATCAAGTAGCAGCATTGAAGCAAGCAGTTCAAATGGTACTTTGGTTCTTACTCTCCTCTGGGTAAGAGGAAAAAGAGATGTTAATGGGACAATAAGGAGGCAAGTCCCATGGCTCCCCTTGAATGGCAACATGGAGGTAGCTGCTTAATCAAGGAGTCCTCGACAATGAAATAAATGGTGTCACCAATGACAAGACGAAGTTTTGAAAGGTTAAAAAGCATTAAAAGTTCAACTGGCTGACTACAAGCATGACCACTGGATCATTTCAAACTGAACTAAATCTAAATTTGCTCTCACATTCTCTCGTCATATGTGACTGACTACCCTATGTGCTCATCTGAATATTCGGAGGAAATTTAGTTAAGGAGGGCCTCGGGTTTTAATTTACTTTCTTGGATACAGATGCCCAATTTACCATCCTAATTCCAGTTCCAGCTGGGGAGGTGGCATTCAATTTCAACTTAAGGCATTTGGGCAGAGTTCATAGTGGAAAAGGAAGTTCATGCCACCTCATTGGTGTAGTCTTTTGGCCAACTCATTGGATTGTTCCTGTTGCTTTTACAGATGAATATATGATAATTTATACTTGTATATTGGTACTTTTTCGTACTATAAGTGCCAGAGGAAATTCAGACAAATTCAAAAGAGCTGCAGATGGACAAGTTCTAGTGGGATAAGCTCCCCTACCATTGTGCAAGTGACTTTGCCCTATGTTTTCCAAAGCTTTCCTATATAGCAGATGGCTTGTGGATTAGCCTGTCAGATGCCTCAGTCTCAATTGCCCTGGCTGAGATGTTATTATATCTCTGCCACCAGGAGTGGCTGACAACTCTAAGAAAATAAATGTGCCTGGTTGCCAAATAAACTTTCCTGAGGCCATGTGAGGCTTCACAAAGTTCAATCACTCCAACAGTCAAGATAAATCTACTCTCGCTTCAGGCTTCCACAATCAAAATAGAAGGCTCAATACCTAACTGGACCATTTGGTTGTTGGAGACAGTATGTGCCTCACTTACACATTCTACTTGTTTCTTTAAATCACATAATCCATATATTAGAATCCTGTAAGTTGTGCCAAAACCAATAGGCTGCATTGGAAACTTTCCAGCAAGCTGTGGCATACTCTATAGCCTTAGGTACCAAAATTTTAAGGACAACTTTGGCTACACATCTCTTAATGATTTTGCTAATTATATTTTCTGGCAAAGAGATGCAACCTTTACCTGGTTTCCTTTGGAACTTTTGATTCCTTGCTTCTCTGACTTGTCCACCTTCTGAAAAACAAATATAGCTTGCTGTTGTGTTCCTGTCCAACAGAATGCCTGACCAGAAAAAAGCCTTTTGACTCTATCTCTATTTTTTCTTTCTTTCTTTCTTTCTTTCTTTCTCTTTCTTTCTTTCTTTCTTTCTTTCTTTCTTTCTTTCTTTCTTTCTTTCTTTCTTTCTTTCTTTCTTTCTTTCTTT